>NW_006763290.1:39539-230521 GCF_000218685.1 Serpula lacrymans var. lacrymans S7.9 | reverse complement strand
GGTGCTGATCAGCCACAAGTTCGAAAAAGGCAATATTAATTACTATTCCACGTGGCACTGTGCCTGTTTGGCACAAAGGCGAGTCTTTTTGAATATTTGCTTCGTTTTTGACACCTGTCCATGCTACCAATCAAATTTGGTGCATGACATGACAAAACCGGATAAACCCAGTCTCTGCCAAAGCAGCCATTGTTCTCCATGGAGCATAGCCACCACTCCATGAAGTCACCATTGTTCTCCTAGGAGCACAATTGTACTCCTAGGAGTCATTATACTGTAGCAAGTAGCACCTCCGACTATAAGTAGTAGGGGGTTTAGTATAGGAATACCTCAGTTGTTTCTATAGCCTCTTGGGCAGCGGCTGAGTTTCACTTGGTTTTATTAGGTTATGAGCCCTGGTGCGCAAAAGCTACACAGGAAATAATTCTTATTTGAAACGGCAACCTCGGAACCATGACCACAGCACACGTTACATCCGCATGTCCAGTTCTCACTGGACCCAACAATTTTCAGATATGGAAACTCTGGATCATCTCAAAGCTACGTTGGAAAAAAGTTCTCACACAATTCCTTGGGACAGAAGCTTATGCATCTGTCACACATTGGCTCAACCATAAAAAAATCAATTCTATCAATATCTCAGAAACAGCTACTCTATACTTCCGATACCACCCAGATACCTTTGGTCTATAGACCTTGGCATTTTTGCTGTCCATAAATGACTTTGACACAACATTGTACTAAGCTAGGCTTGAATTGTTTGGTAGACCTTTCACCAAGTGCTCATTGGGCTTATTACTAATATATGACCAATGTATTTCATCCAACATGACTGAAGTGTGAGTCAAATATAGCGGTGTAAAATCAGACATGAATTCAGAAGAAAACGGAGCGGACATCAAAATACATTAAAAGGTATGACTAAAAGGTCCTTTGAAAACACTGAGGACATTATGGAAATGGAAACCTGGATCCTACAGGTCCAGGAATAATCCTTTCTGAACATTCTCCATAGACTTCTACTCATTTACTACAGTGAGAATATCACAACCATGCCACCGAACTTTGGCATCCCTACTCATGTCCATGTTTGGTAAGACTCTGTATCACCCTTGTCACCCTCCTGGGTAGTGGCTTTACCTTGGCAGAGGAGGTGCATTCCAAGCTGTACCCTATCACAATTGTCATGTCCCTGAAGAGCGGAAGGATGGTTTTGTCCACAATGGTAAACTTGATATTAGACCATACCTTGTCAGGTGATTGTCCACTTCAGCAAATTGGATTGTATTGAGATCTCAGAGCAATGTTTCTATTAAATTTGAAACTTTGTATCATGTCCTTAGGAGGATCTGTGCGTGCCTCATGAAAGCCAGTAAATTAAATTATCCACACCCTGAAAACAAATTATGTACACCGCGATTATGTCTCATCTCGTGCCTCGGGATACAATTCATGTGCGACTTGATCAGCTATAGCTTCCTCATGATCCAAAGGTCCTTCAGGTTGTTTTCGGTGTGCCTCCTCCACCTCCTGCTTATCTTTTTCACCCTCCATCGTTTTCGCAGTCTGACTATCAGGCTCTTTCACAGGCTCTCCCACCACTTCACCCGCCTCTCTCGTCTTCTCTTCACCACTACCAACAACTGCCGAAGGCTCAGCGCTCACCACACTCACTTCCTTCAAGTCCTCCTCCGCAACCAGTGCGGAAGCGGTGTCCTGACTTTTGATCTCCTTCTGATTACCCTGGGCGAATATATCTCGGCCTGGCTCTGCTAAACCGACTTGCACCATCGTGCTGTCTCCAGCAGCAGGAGGGGGAGCGTCAGCGTTCTGTGCGAGTTTGTCTTCCACGATAATGGGTGCACGGCCTCCGGGCTCACCACCAATAGTGGCTACAGGAGTGGATTTATTGGGAGTGGGAACGCCAACGCCAGAGTATTGAGAATACTACAATGAGAAAGGCACGTTATCAGAACGCCCAGCTGAAAAGCTCGGGAGCAAGCATAACTCACATTATCTAACATCTCGTTACTATGAGGGTCGTGGAATGACAACGTCAGCAAGGCGTAGATCACATTTCCAAGGGCAGGGTGAGGGGCTTACCAAGAGAAATCCCAAGTCTTTAGCCATGTGGCGCTGTTACACTTTGATTTTGTCCAGGGGTTACCGTACGTCAACGGGCTGAATTTCGAGAAACTTAATATGGCCACGATAGCTAGGACTGCAGCTATCTGTAGTCGGACTCGGGGTCGCAGAGCGGAAGTCAACAGATCGAATACGGCACAGCTGAGGAGGATTGCGAAATATAGCGCAGGGAAATAATGGTGCAAAAAAAGTTGTCGACCCATCAAGAAAAAGGGGAAGTAGTGCAGACACCACCCAACGAACAGAAACCCACAGAGGGAGTCGTACTTGACGACTTTGGCTACACAAGCGTTTCAGCATGAAATCTATATCGAAGTCAAGAGGAAGAGAAATCACTGTTTTCAAAGTCTCTGTAGCCTCTCTTGGCGCGGAGAATCAAGAATCCTCGTACAACAATATATGCAATTACTGCAGCCGTACTCAACCACCATACAAATGGATTACCGATTAGGTATATTTGACGGTGGTCCTTCACCCAAAAATTCTGGCGTTATATGCGATGGTTAGACCCGTCAAAGTAAACATTGGCTAAAAGGTGACTCACGATACCACGACGAAGACGAGGCCATGTGTGGGGGCGAGAGTCATATTGATGACGATCCGTCAGTCCGGCATTCGTGGTCCACATCACCCGTTGCAACTCGAAGAATTTGGATAAAAATCCAGGTAGTTTATAATTCACCCTCGGTGCATCAGCAGGTACTACAGGCAAGAGTGATGAATCTTCATGACAATAAAGCAAAATACTCGCACTCACATTGTGAATGGATGTTTGTCTCAATATACCACAGAGAGTTCGCTTTCACTGCGTTCTTGTTACATGTAACTTCTTGCTGCTCAAAGCCCCACTCGGGCAGCTTGACTTTGTGCGAGAAAAGGTAACAACCAGTCATGAGATGCCTCAACTTGAAGTGTGTACGCAGTGTCCTGACTCGCTTGCTCGACTCCTTGTCACTTCGATCTCCGCTTTCTATTTCAATCACCCAGTCGTCATTCAGGTCACCCACATATCCCGCCACACCATAACCAGATACCTCATTCTGGAAATCGACATCTGATACAGGTGGACGAACTTCATGAGAGTGTAGACCTTTATCGGTGGAGATATGACGTAGTTTGATGCGCGAGTTGTGCTTGATGTACTCGAGCGGAGAGTTTTCCCAATCGTATTGTGGATAGTCGTCAACGGTAGCATTCATAATGCGCCAGATATTGTTGTCGTCGCGGTGAGGATAAAGCGTGATTTGTTGTTCTAAAAAGGGGGGTTTAGTGAGATGTCAGAAACGAAGTAGGCGAGCTACAACTCACGTCCACTTCCACCGGGATAATTATGAGGGTGTGAGTGCAAATATCCACCCTGAGTGTTCAAATGACGAATAGCAACTTCAGATCCTAACGCGACATCTAGGGAGCACATCAGGCACAACTATCATAGAACAAATAGCGAGCAACCAACCTGCAAAAGTATCCTTCATGCCGCGTCCACCAAGAGTCTGTTGGAACTCGGAGCTCATAAACCCATCTCCCTCCCCAGAGCTCCCGAGTATCAAAAAGTGGATCTCGAACATAGCCATGTAAAACAGAAGTGGGACCACAATGAGACAGAGAGCCCTTGCAAAGAAGTGTTTCATCCATAACCGCGCAGATACTCGTAGATCACCGAGAAGCATCCACAACTGAAATACTGTACAGACACCAACAGTAGCGATGGTGAATAGCCCAACCCACTTACAAGACACCACTGCACCGAGTGATAGACCTGTGAGGACGAGCCATGTCCACCAACTTTCGGTGAATGGTTCCTGCTTATCTTCGTTAGTGAAGCCGACGAAAAAGAAGGTTGTGAGAGCGGTGAAAAACACGAGAGGAGAGTCGAGGAGAATATGGCGGGACTGCGTTATTAGACCATTTTCGAACGTGATGAAGAGGGACGCAAGGAGCGCAGTCGTAGCGCGACAATCGAGTGCACGAAGGGTAAGGTAGGAGAGAGGTACGGTTGCGATGCCCAATGTTGCCGGAACCATACGCATAGCGACATATGGAACATGATTGTAAATTCTATGAAGCCCGCGTCAGCTACAACATGGCGACAACGAACAAAATGCTCACTTTCCAATCTCCTCAAACCCAAAGTCGCCATCGAACCCAAAGATAAAAGCAGCCGCGGTAATCAAGAGCTTGGCTAATGGCGGATGCACGTCCACAAAATAGCGTGTTTTGATATACCTCGCAGCAAACTTCCCAAAGTGTACCTCATCAAAACTGCAAGGAAAACATGAGACCCTTTATGATCTATAGCAAAACGTGATACGCACACTACACTATTGGGTTTTGACAGACGAAAGAGCCGAACACCCGATGCAACAAGGAGTATCAGTGCCAAAAGCTTCCATTCTCCAGATGATATTCTTAGGCCTCCTAGTGTATATTGGCCTCTCCGACCAGGTGCATAACCCTTTGAAGCCGCCTCTCGCCGTTCGTCTGCGCTCAGATTATCTTGTCGTAAAACAGGAGGATATTTGTGAGAAGGCAAGACACTGTCATGTGGAAACCGTGGTGGCGGAGATGCTGGCCTGCGTGCTCTGACGCTGCCAGACATGGCGGCAAAGAATATAAGAAAAAGGTTAAAGAATGTCTAGAAAACGAAGAGATACAATACGGTTAAACACAGAATAATGCGAGAATGTCGAGGGCGGCGTATCGAATAATGGTGTTGGGTGAAGACCTCTAATGGTTGCGCGACGTGTCCAGAGTTCAGCCACTTTCCATCACTACTGCGCTCAGCTCAAAATAGCTAACACAGGAAATAAGACAGGAGGAAACAGGGATCACTACACGGCCAATTTACAGATGCCATGCCAAGATGCGATAACAGCAAAGATATTATATTGTGAGGATACTATCTATTCTTACTTCCATCCTGATGCTTTTTTTACGCTCCTTCACGTCTGCGAGGTGTAGACCGAAGGATGTCGTCCACCCTGAAAGACGCTTTTTCAGCAACCACGAATAATTGAACAAATGAGTGAAACTTACCTGATAATCATCTCTGCAGCTTCACTGGCACTAATCACAACCTGTCTTTTCAATTTATAACTCTCAGTAACGCCCAGTGTCTTCATCGAGCCAATAGAGCCTTCTTCCATGTCTGTAGTACTATTAGCACATGCTCCACGTGAAAGTGATGCACATCAGCAACTCACCTAGTCCGGCATCCGCTTGGCCTTCGTAATGTGCAGCCCTTAGCCTAGACACAAGGTCTGAAGAATCATAACCGGCATTGTCCGCCAGGATGGTCGCTATTTGCCTGAGCGCACGACCAAATGCTTCTGCAGCGATTGCCTTCTTCCCCTTAATCTTACGTGCCTCCTCTTCTACAGCACAGCTCATCAACATCTCCGAACACCCCCCACCAAGCACAATGCGCGTCTCCTTTACAGTTTGGGAAAGGACCGAGAGTGCGTCGTGGAGCGACCGCTCGGCTTCATCTACCATTTGGTTCGTTGATCCTCGCAGGACAACCGTGCACGCCTCGCCAGCAGCAACTCCAGAGAATTTGATGAGCTATGCAATGAGATGAGTACAAGCATTGTAACCTCGATGCAGTTTCAAACCTTGTCCTCGCCGATCATGATTTCTTCGATCAATTCACAATGACCAAGCTTCACGAGATCAGGCCTCTCAAATGTACTGGCAATCTCACCGCCTGTTACTAATGAGAGTCGCTCCACGCCTTCAAAGTCGGCATGTTCAATAACCAAGATTCCCTTCTCTGTAAGCAGAGACTCGGGGTAGTTATAGATAAGCTGTCGGTTGACAAAGCAGTTGATGCCGTGAGATGCAATGGCTTCGACCTTGGCCTTCATTTTTTCCTATTAGTGGGGTTAACAAAACAAGAAACGATGATAATTGACATGGGCAATACCCGCTCCGCTCGCTCAAGTTCAGCAAGCTTGCCAGTCCCATCGACTTTTATATGAGCACCAAAGATTTTGATCTTATCGGTGTCCATGGCTGAATGCAATTTTTTTTAACCTAAATCCTTACTAGGACTGTCCACTTTAAGCCACTTACAAGTATTTGCAATAAGAAGGTTAACATTTTCTAGTCGTTTGGGCGAGTTGGTAGCAATAGTTTTATCCAAGATGAAACCTAATTATCATTAGTCTTTATTGTCATCAGTGGAGAAAATGCAAACACTTACCTTCATCTAGATATGAATCTGTGAGCTTACCACCCACTTTTTTGATAACTTGGATATGTTCAAGATCCGTAGATCCCTGAAAGATACAAGTCAGCGTTACATTGACTGGTATGGGATTGAATGAGACTTGCCTTCAATCGAAGAACGGCATCCACGGCAAGATTAGCAAAATATTCTTTATCTTGAGAGAGTACTTTCGACGATAACGTTGTCCGGGCGATATTGAACAAATCCTGACGGAACTGCGTCACATCCGATCTAAACGTAGGTCAGAACAAGTCAGAACAAAGATACAGTCTCCAGAAAAAATGGCAAACACTCACGCGTGATCAATAGCAGCTTTCTCAAGTGCGCCCAATGCAGCCCGACTCGCGATCCTGTATCCCTCCACGATCGTCTGTGGATGTATCTTCTGCGCGATCAGCTTCTCCGCCTCTCTCAGCAGCTCAGACGCCAACACGCAGACACTCGTCGTGCCATCGCCTACTTCATCGTCTTGCACTTTGGAGATATTGACAAGGATCTTGGCAGCAGCGTTATCTAACTGGATCGCTTTGAGGATCGTAGCGCCGTCGTTGGTCACGTTGATGTCCCCCGTAGAGCCTGATTGAAGGATCTTGTTCATCCCTTTGGGGCCCAGCGTTGATTTGACGAGGTCGCCCAATGCAACAGCTCCGACGAAGGAGGAGAGACGCGCATTTTCTGCTTTCTCCTCGGTTGCCTAGTCATGAGGGTAATCCAGATCATTATATATATATATTTCATTCAGAATGAAAATACACACCTCTTCACCAAAAATTTGCATAGACATGGTGGCTGGTCGTAAGGTCAATCCGGGTTCACTGGAGTCTGCCAGAAACTCGACGCGTGCAAAAGGATTATACGATCACGTAAGTTAGGGTTAAGGTCATATCTAGTGGCACAAGCTTACCCCTCAAATATCTCAACTTCTACGCACTGCCGTGACCCAAGAATCATTACTTATCATTGAGATATATAGATACAATAGTATATGTAAGAAAGTCTATTGGCCGTTCAGATCAGTAGTATTCCACACCGCCTTTGGTAACTCGTCCACTCCAACCAAAGGCATCTGATTCGCCTGCGGGTTCATATACACGTCGTAATTCTGTTTAGACATGAGCTTTTGCCGCGTGGTCACAACAGTAGCAGTCGGCGTAGATGTTGGCTTCGTCAGCGAGAGACATTGTGCGCTTTGTGCAGGTGTTGACGTAGGTGTCTGGGATATCTCGGCTTGCGTACGGTTAGCACCTGAGGGGAAAGCAAAGCCGTAGTACCCTGGGCAGTTTGCTGTGGGGAAACGATATGCTCTGTAGTGAAACGTAAATACAGATATCACTACCACATTATCAAGACACTCACAAGTAGACACTTCTCAGGAATGGAAGGCCGAGGTCAACATCTGGGATGTTTACTGGTTGCGTCCTGTTGGTGATTCCGACGTTGCAGAATCCAACACGAGACTCGCCAGTTGGACGAAGTAAATTGTTTGGCGAGTCCATCCTATAGTCGACGCCATTGATAGTAGCAGTGAGGGCAACGTAAGGCGTTGTCTCATTGCATTGATACGAAATTACTCCGACGTCTGGATTATAACTGATCGTCTCCAGAGGGCCCGTGAACCCGTCCTCCACCATATATTGCCACGTATTTGGAACAGCTACAGCAAAAAATACTGCAGCAGCTCGTCAGGTTATGTTAATAGTGAAGACAGAGAGCCAACTCACGGGAATTGACAGAGGCTGATAAATTGTTTCCCCATGGTAAAAACGATCCATTGTATCCCTTAATACCATCCAACTTAAATACGTTGGGGAAGTCCCAGCTGTTGACTGGCGTCTCCATCTCTACCCAATTGATTTCGCCTTCATAGTCAGCCGGATCGAGAGCACCTATCGTCATCTTGGGATTCTTCGGGTCGAAACGCATACCGACAACAGGGTTCAGTAATTGGTTGCTTTGTAACAATTGCGATAAGATGTGCTGAGATTGTTCAGTCGTATTTACTGGGCTCATCATCACACCGAAATGACCGTTGAAGAGGCTCAAACCGAACGACGGGGACATGCTTTCCATCAAAGCTTCACGTCTATGTCAATAAAAGTAAGAGCAGCGCTGACCTCTTTCCTCACCGAATTTTTCGTTAGGGAGATTGAGAAGGCCACCAAAGCTGACTGTGTCGTTCACCTCGATACCACTCATAGTAGCGTCCGAGTTGGGCCAGGGAGTATTGGATGGCTGCATAGCAAAGGTAATCGGTAAAGAGTTGACTATCTACGCAGACATGCTTACCTGGAAAGTAGTAGAGAGTGATGCGTCGAAGAAAGAATTTCCAGCGCACAAGACGCAATCATAGGAGAACGCGGCGAAAAGGTCGCCAGACAGGTTGATCGTGAGGTTCACTTCCTGTGGTGGTGTACCAAGTAGCGTAGGCAGTGTACCATAATTCCAACCATCGTCTGAAAGGGCATTTGGTACTGATATTGGAAGACTGGTCCATGCTACTCAAATGTCAGACATGTAGGTATGGGAGAAGCTTCAAAGCTTACAGCGTTGCTGAGCCAGTACCGCAAAGGAGCTGAAAAGAAGGTAGGAAACGAATGTAACAATATGACGCATCTTCTAGATGGGCGAGCGAGGAAGGGCTACGTGTCGAACTTGGGAGGCAGACCTGTGAGTCACTCGATGAGACTGTCGAGAAAGAGGATTTGCGCAGACTGATACACGCCGTGATCCTCACGGTTTGACAGAGCCTCGAGGTAGGCATTACCCTGCACGTCATAATATATAAACTACCCAAAAAAACGGATGCTTGGCATCTCGGTCGATTTTGACGATGGAAACGGTCGAACAGAAATCATGCCAGTTCCGTGACGTTGAGTAGTGCCGCCTACTTGAGTTGACACATAATTTTACAACTAGAGTCCAAGAATGTGAGAGTTTTGCTCAACCTCAAACAAAGAGTGACAAAAGGTTGCCGGCACATCACAAACCTCGACTGCATTGATGCGTGAATGAGGACTTCTCTGGCGATAGACGCCGTCGGTTTCGCTCTTTTAAACGTGCTGTTCCTGACCTTTCATTGAATCGGATAAATCCCAAGCAAGGGTCGAGAAACAAAGAAGGCTAAATGACAAGTGGTCAATGTTCTAACAAGCGTCTGATAGTCATGTGACCATAATATAAATCTCATTGTTATTTCCTCCAGGGAGGTGCCAGTGTCTCAAACATTAGTACAGCGTGCCAAGGTTTCAATGGGTTCGTATCAGATCATCTCTACTTCCAGAGTAACTACTGAAGTTTTTCTGACAGGACCAAGCAATGTCTACTCTTTGTTTTGGGGTCTCCACCCATCCTACTAAACCATATTTGGCACTTAATCTATGGGCGCGCAAAGAGATCTCTTGGAATGTGCTACCCTGAGTCCGCGGTTCGATGACTCTGAGAAACTTGAAATCACTCCGTCGACCTCTGTTTTCAGCACGGCATCGTGACAAGAAAGGCACCTTTCGACCTGTTATTCTGCCTTCTACCTCTGTCGCTCTTTTGTCATGCCTGCTTCCGAATCTTCTTCGTTTTATACATCGGTCGATAAATTCGAGCTGCAACCACTACACTATTCTACTACTCAGACGTCTCCCAAGTCAGCTGAAACCCCCTCTCATACGGTTCCTGAACTGCCCTACTCCGGTAGTACAACTAGCGTAGGTTTCGACGCTCCAGGCCACAGACCAAGCAATAGCCTCTCACTTACTCCTTTGCGATCACGCATGTTTGAACAAGCTCACGATAAAAGCAAAGGAGACTCCTTTTTAAGTTCTACTCTCGAACTTCTTCAAGCGCTTATTTTGCCTGTGGTCGCAATCGCCTATTTGTCCTTTTGTTACTCCGTTCATGATCATGTGGTCCCTCTCAATACCTATGGTTTGTACGAGATCACACCACAGCACTTGGGTAAGTCTTGTGTCACCTACTCTACCTCGTTCGTAACGACAATTCGACCCAAGCTGCAATCAAGGGTGGCATCACCTCTATTAGCATCCTGATAATCACCATAGCCTTGTATCCCCTGACGACTCTACTGCAAGATCTAAAGGCAAGATAGATGTCGATCTTTCATTCTATGTATTCTACTGATCGCGATCATTAGAGCGAGGAATTTTTCCGTACACTTTCGCGCAGTGATCGTGGCGTTCCATTGCCTGTCCTCAATAACATCTCCAGCCCATCCTTTGGACAGATTCAATCCATAAAAGCTGTCTTTGGCCGCCACTGCTCTCCCTATTTCACGGCTGCTATAGTGTCTGGTTTTCTTGCTATGGCTACTTCCACCCTAGCTCCAGCAGCCTGTGAGTCCACTGCTAGTCAGTAGTTGATACATGCATTTCTCATTGGATACAAAGTGAACATTCAAAGTGTTCTGTCTGATGGTGGTATCATGGCATTCGCTGTTGGTGCCGTCCCTGCGCAATCCATATGGAAGTTAGTAAGAGACTCACCCCGTATAATCAATTCAATGCTGACTTCTGCTTTCAGTATGTCTAGCAGCATTGGACCGGTATATGGCTCTAGTGCATCTTCGCACTCCGACCAAGCTGCAGCTGTGTTGTGGGCAGAGATGGAACTAGGAGTGCAATATTCCTTCAGTGCAGCGAATGCGACAGACTCTGGTACAGCCTACGTCGTCCCAACGCCGCTACAGTTGTCGACATCTACAAGTGCACGCTGGCTTTCCGATATTATCATTCTACAGCCGTCGTGTAACTGGGCCTCAACGAATATATCTCAAGGCGTCAACCTTGGTACAAACTTCAGTGATGCATCGTCCAGTCTCAACTCCTCGTCGCTCGACGTGAACTTGGTTGACTTTGGCTTGGATATCACCGTTCAGCTTAACGATTTTTGTAAGTTGCCCTTCGTCTGTGCATACATGAACAGTTTATCGAAGCTTCGTTTTCTCAGCAATGAGTGAAACAACCTACATCGGCATCATGGATCCCACGATGTACGTCTCCAACCACACCACCCATGCACCCCCCACCGACGGTTCATCAACCTGGTTCTTTGCTCAATGCACGTCAGGCTGCCCTATGTACCTGAGCACGGAAAGCTACGTGTGGCTTAATTACACCAACATCCCATCCTCCTCCCTCGTTGCCACAGATCAGACCTGGGAGATGGCGTTCCTCACATGCAAGCCGAACGCCGCCATCGAGACGCGAGAGGTGCGCAACGATGGGCGCGGCATATTGACTGTCCAGCCATTGAGCGACGGACAACGGCTGACTCGCCAAGGAAACCTTCATCCCGTCCAGACATCTGCGCTTTTCTCCGTTGCAATGATGTCCATCACCTCGAATTCAGGACCGAGTGCATCCATTTCATCCGCCTCGCTGGGATCAAATACGCAGCTCGATTTCCTCTTTGGCGAACGAGAAA
This sequence comes from Serpula lacrymans var. lacrymans S7.9, assembly GCF_000218685.1. Taxonomy (NCBI): domain Eukaryota; kingdom Fungi; phylum Basidiomycota; class Agaricomycetes; order Boletales; family Serpulaceae; genus Serpula; species Serpula lacrymans. The sequence goes on along the minus strand of NW_006763290.1, from coordinate 218,712 downwards.
TAGCTAACATTCCTACGGGTGGTGCCGGTTCGATCACCAACATCACAGCTTTACCCTTGGCTAACCTCACAGAGACATACACCCGCATGCTGCAATCAGTCGCGAAATGTACGTTTATTCATGTGTCTTTTGATTTTGAAAGGGGGCTGAGATGAGTTTTGCAGCGTACACGTCGGGAACTCTAGGAACTGCATATGTGCCCGGCCGCTTGTCGAACCCCATAGTCGTGTTCACCTCGTCCCTGCCCCATGTCATCGTGTCTACCTTGTTGTTCACAGTTCTCTCCGCCGTCATCATCTGGTCACATTTCCGCTCAGGCAAAGGACAAGAATTTACCCTTGTTAACATCGCCGCTGCCGTGCACGGTTCAGAGCTCCCTTCACAGTTCAACCAGATGAAAAATGATTTACCCGAAGAGCCAACATCTCACAGTGATGACAAGAGCGTCCAAGAGGAGGTAGTCAAGATGATGGGGAACAGACGTATATTCATTCAAAAGCAAGTCGATGGCAATGCAGTGCTCCGTGTACATTAGCTAGACTTACTCCTCTAGACTCTTTGTTTGTGGACCATGTTGGATATAATTTGCACGGGCGAAAGATGCTAAACCAAATAAATAAGATAAACTCTACAGATACAAAGAAATAAAAGAAATATGATTTCAAGCAAGGATTCAAGAAAGATTAATAACGTGCTGCATATATTCATCCAAAGTCTGCAAGGGATTCGTCGTGAGACAAAAGTGCAGCGCAGCTAACAGGAAGAATCCTACCTTATCCATTTCCTCCAACTGCTTGCACGTATCAGCATAGACGTCACGTATTTCAGGATGGAGATTGTGCATGTCGATGGGCCGACCAAATAGGTATTCGTCTATAGGATGAATCGGGGGCTCAGGGATTATCGGAGGCATTCCCCCAAGTTCGAGTATAGTCAACATATGCGAGACACCAAAGTCATCATCGGTAAGATACGGAAGGTTGTTTTTGGGGCTGGTGCTATTAGTAGTGGGAATGCTGTCCTCCACTAGTGGGCTTCCAGTTGGACTAGTTAGCTGAGCCATAGGGGTAGCATACGTCGATAAATCCGACATGACAGATGCAATAGAAGGGTGGCGATTGCTAAGGGACGACGAAGCCCCAGATTTAGAAGTGGGAGTAGTAGTCCGAGGCCTGATGTTATTCGAAGCTGCTCCGTTCGGAGTTGGAGTCCTCGATCCCGATATCGACATCGACATCGACAAAGGAGAAGTCACACGCTGCATTCCAGTAAGGCTACCAGCAGTTGGCGTCGGCGTTCTAGCATCAGGAAGCGCCCCTTCATCTCCAGAATATTCGGACGACGAAGCTGACCCGCCCGAATCAAGGCTGTCAGACTGACTGTGAGACTGAATCGGGACCAACTGGGCGTTCATCCTGCCATCTTTGATTTTGCTCAGGACGCGATCGATCTTTTCGTTCAGTCCATCTTTATTACGGGAAAGTGCACCTTCAAGAAGGTCATTTTTGTGCGCAGGATTGTTGTTGTCCCGCCATTCTCGTTCGATGATCTCGCTGATATCGTACGATTCACCATCCTGGACATAGGAGTATCGCATTCTATCCCCAGAATCGAAACGAGAGCTGCGAATGATCGCGTTTCCATGAAGTACGATGTCAACCCCCCGAACCGAGTTGGCTTGAGCTGATAAAATGGCGCGCTGGTTAGCTCGCGAGGCGGCACGCTGAGCGGCGATGATTTCTCGTCCGGAAAGCTGCCTTGGCTTGGTGGAATCCTCTTGACCGGGATTGTCGGAGCTGGCACTCGAGCCTGATATCGATTCACGCAAATGCTGCAGAGCGATTTCATCCAGAGGAGCCGACATACGATGACGCGAGGAAGAGGTACGATAAGAAATGGAACGGCGAAGGATGAACACAGGGTCATCAGGGTGGATATCCTCCATACTGCCCAAAAGCTGGGCAGAGTCAATCGAGCGCCGCTTGGTGTCTTGATTTCGACGATCCACGGCCCGATATATCGGAGGACGGGGGAAGCCCTCGATAACTTTGCTTGAAGGCGATAGCTCACGCTCTACAGATAAAAAAAGAAAACTATCAGCTAAATGGTCAAGGCTGAGAACAACTCGATGGTATCAACCTTGGCCTCCGGCATCAACCGCCAGCCCATAGCGCACTCTACTCGTACTTCGTCGTTTTGTAAGCTTATCCTCAACCTCGTCACCGCCATCAACAACTCCCTCCAGTATACCGAATCGCTCCAGCCCGAGCTCAATAACTTCGGCAACGGTCACATTCTTGGGGAAGACGAATACTTTTCGGCGCAAACTTTGCGAAACACCAGAAGAGATGGAAGAGTGGGATTGTGTTCGATCACGAAGGGTATTTTTGAACACGATTGCCTCTGTTAGGGGGTCGAAGACCATGTTATCAGGAAGGTCATCAGGGTATATAACGAGTTGCAATGCGAATTTATAGGAGGGAGAGCTGAAGCGCTCGGGGGTAACATTACTTCCACTACTAATGGAGATATTGACGGAAGACGTCTTGGATCCGTCCATCGTATCGATAGATATATCGGCGAGCAAAGTTTCGTCACCTTCATCATTAGCAAAGCTGTCGTCCTTGCCGTCTTCACGCTTTCTATTCAAATAAAACTTGACGGCAGAGTCATCAGTGAAGTCGTTCATAGGAAGCTTTTTGATAGCAGGGTGCATTGACAAGTTGCTAGCCACGGAGCTGATACTGCCCACACTACTCCTCTTGACCTTGGGCAACTCCATTGCAGCCTCGACTAGCGTCTCGAAGACACCAAGAGGCTGTTCAGCGGGGAGAAGAACGGCAGAAGACCCTTCGACTTGCTTGACCGTCAAGTAGTAGTCGTTTTCATCCTCGCCAGCTGGAAGTCGGAACCGTTGGATTGCCTGCCTTACCAGATCGGAAGACGTGGTAGACGTATTGAGAAGCACGGTCTTAAATGTCGCCTCCGTCTGCAAGTTCTTGCCAGCAAACACACGAATGACACTTAATTCAGGGACTCCAACGCCCTGGCCGTCAACTGCCGTCGGGGATAACACAAGGGATCCAGGACGAGGTCTAGTAGAAGGCAAGCCCAGACCCAAACCAGACGCCGAGCTCACAGAAGTACCATATGACGCAGAACCAGGCAAAACTGCCATAGCAGATTGCAGCCCATACGACGGCTGCACCTCTGGAGGTGAAGCAGGCGAGCGGTTGAGATACTGCTGGTACAACGCTTGCTGCTGCTGGTCGCGCTGGCGCAACTGCGAAGCATGCTGCGAGACCTGCGGGTCACGTTGTGGAGGTGTTTGCGGGGTCTGCAGAGGTTGCGAGGCCTGTTGCTGCTGTGGCCGTATGGTATTCTTGGATTCGGTGGAAGTGCGTAGTATAGCTTGCTGCTGCTGCTGCTGCAAAGCAGACGCGGTGACAGGAGAGAGTACAGTTTCTGGCGGAGCAATTGAATGTTGATTGCTTGACCGGCCAGACTCCTCGGAACCGCGGCCTGCATCAGTACTGTTGCTGCCCTCCGTCGATCGGTCAGACATCTTGTCCTTGCTCTTGTCCTTCCTCCTCCCAAACAACCCGCCAAATACACCCTTCTTCTTCTTTTCCTTCTCCTTGTCTCTGCTCTCCTCGTCCGTATCGCGCTCCTTGCGCAATTTTCCACCACCCGACATGGAACTGGCCTTTGTATTCGTAGTCGAAACCAGGGGTGCGGGTGCTGCCTTGTCTTTGCCCTTCACCTTCTTCCTAGCTGCATCCTCCAAAGCCTCGATTTCTTCCCTAGTACGTTTGCGGTCCTCTTCCTGCTTCTGCATGATAGCACTTGGCAAAAGGGGTCCGTTGGTGCTTTGAGTCTGAGCTTGGGGCTCTACAGAGGGCGTGTCCCGGGCTATCGAGGGCGTGACGGTCAACTTCTTGGTTTCAGTAACCTCCGCAGGATCGATACCCTTCGCCTTGCTGGGTGATGTTGGAGAAGTCTGCCTCGCACCATCCGTGACAGGTGCCAGACGCTCGCGCGAAGTCTGCTGACGCAAGGGCTGCTGCACCTGGCCCTGCTGTTGTTGCTGTTGCTGTTGCTGCTGCTGCGCGATAATCTGTTGCTGCTCAAGTTGTTGCTGACGTTGCTGAGCAAGGATCATCTCCTGCTGCTGTTGCTGCATCTGTGCCTGCGTCACATTTTGCTGCTTTTCAGTCCCAGCACCCGATTTCACCGCGTCCGGAGTCATGAGTGCCTGCATGTCCTTCCGTATCTGAGCATTGCGCGCCTGCATATCCTCAGCCACGCCATCGTCCCAGCTCATCCCATCATCCGGCTCCATAGACATGCCATCCGCCTCATTTTGCACCTGCTGCTGCTGCTGGAGCTGTTGCTGCTCGTCCGCCAGCTCGGGGTCCTCATCCTCATACGCCCCGTCGTCCCACTCCACGTCCTCCTCTTCCTCGTCCTCTTCGTTCCACACTGCTGGGGGGTATCGGTGGACGGAGAGCGCGGGGGTGAAGGCGACGCCTTTGCTCTGCGAGGACCGGGTGCGCATGTCGATTCCGTTGGACTGGTTTCCTGGGGTTGGGGAGGGCGTGTTGGGGTTGTTAGAGCCGGCGCGAGAAGACAGGTTATTGCGCACGCGTTCGACGTCTTCCTGTAGTTCTTGAGGCGTAGCATGAGCGAGCTAGAAAAAGAAAAAGAAAAAAAAAATTGTATTAGTTTACTATACCCAAAACTCACTTGCGCAAACACGACTCTGGTTGAGAAAAAGGGCGACTCACATCGACATTGCGGTGCTTGTTAAGCCTCGCGAGACGCTCGAACGGTGTCTCGATGTTTTCCGCTGGGATATAGCCGACCTCCTGGGTCTTGAGCACGCGCACGAGCCACCAGTAGCTATTACTGTCGTCCATCAAGAACAAGCTGTCGCCCTTGACGACATTTGCCTGTCCCTCGACGGTCGCTGCAAAGCTGTGGAGGGAATACACAAGGTCAAAGTCGATGGATTCGTTGGGTATGGAGAGGGAGGACGAGCCGTCGTCGTCGTCTGCGTAGCCGACCTCGCGCTCGTCGCCGTCCGAGTCGTCCTCGAGCACGGAATGCTCCTCGTCAGAGGCCCCGCCATAGCTGCTGGCTGCATCGGCGTGAGCGTGCAATTGGGCGTGGTCGTCAGTGGTGGTCACGATTTGGTCCCGCAAATCAAAGGTGTCCTGGCGGTGTGGTCTTCTGACCATCTCTTCGACGTGCAAAGACATGGGTGATATTAGCGGACTGGGCCTTTTAGCGGGACTTTATAAAAAAAATGGATGAAGATGGGGGGGTGTGTTGTGAAATTAGGGCTGATGTAGGTAATGGGGAAGAAGGAGAGAGGGGGATATGATAAGGAAAGACAAGATAATGGAAAGGAATAAGTCTACAAAATATGTGCAGAGACCGATGCAGGTTTGGCCAATGTTCGTTGTAGGTGGCAATTTGATGCAAAGCTTGCAGGTGGCAACGTTGCGACAAGCGCTCATAAAAATTACCGAAATCTCACTCTCACATTCACACCCAACATATCATTATCGTAAATAGTCATCACAAAGATCATCATAGCTGCCTAGCACTCAACACATCGAATAAGGCGAGTATTTCCAGTATCTAGCACAGCTCAGTGATGGTCAGTAAGGTGATATCCCGTGTACGCACCCGTAGTGTCTGACAGCGAGCACGTATGGTATCACAATGGATCTAAGCACCCAGGGCATCTGAGGCCACGAGTCCTTGAACTCCGGTGCAGTATGACTGCCGTTTCTTGAGTGTCTTGTACGCACAATGTCAGCCAACCACATACCTCATCATGAACGGGACGAGTATGAACGGATCGCCATTCGCCTTTGCATAGCTGTCCAGTGTCTCGTTGAGCTCCTCCATTTCTTCAAATGGCATGACCTTCAAGTTGGCAGGTTGGACATGCTCGAGTTCTTCGTCCATATGTCGGAACTTGCGATACAGTTATGACCATATGCAAAGGAGCGAGACAGCGACACTCACGAGGGGCTCACGGAAAGCCTGCATCATACCCTTCAGCTTTTCGGCGTCAAACATGGAGGTATCAGTCTGTGCAGACTGGATGTACGGGATTATCTCGTCGAGGCCAGCATGTACGACCTTGTGCTGCTCCAACTCAGTCGAGAAATCCACCCTGCCCTCGAGTCTAGGAAACACAATGGTCTCTGCGCGAGTTAGGTTGGACATGGGGATGAATAGAGAGCGAAAGGAAATACCTTCAGTATCGTGGTGCTCTGCGATAGCGAAGGCCCATGCAGCGCAATAGCCCATAAAGTTGGCCAAGTCATTCGTGGGCGGGTTGTCCAGTCTGGAGAAAATGCTGTCGTACCCGGCCTTGAATGTGTCGTGGGCTGCAATGCAGAACGGTCAGCACCCATTGTTCGTATGGTAAGGCAGCTCCAGCACACCGCGGGCCATGTTGTAGTGCATTATCTCGTAGGGGTCTGTTGGGAACTCCATGCTCTCCGTCTTCGCGATAACGTCTGGAACTGCTGGTGTATATGAGTGAACTCGAACATTGTCATTTGCAGTGTGTTATGTTAAATAGCTGTGCTCCCTGCGTCGCAAAGGAGATCAATGTGGATATCAGGTAATAACCGCAATATGCAGTGGCACAACCCGCTTCGACGCTTTGACCTCTACCACCATCACAACAACACAAGAAAAAGCGACAATAGCAGCCAAAGCAACAGCAAAAGGCCCCAATCCCAGAAAATGAAACCGAAACCAGACCCTATACCAAGCATGAAGCTATTATCGATAGCCTTCTAGCCTGTTCTCCTCATGGCCTGCACGAGGCCAAAGCGATGTACGTCTTGCCAAAGCACTCCCCGCTTAGCCCCCCTCCATTCCCTCAAAGCCGTAAGCTCAGCTCCCACAAACCCATCCGAACTGCCAAAGAAAGCCCAGAGAAAACACAGACCAAAAACGTGAAGTATCACAAGAATACAAACACATGCATCACCTCATCATCGTAAGCCTCCTCTTTCCCCATCTTTCATACCATAACATCACTCACCTTTATAACCTGTCACAGCACCTCCACTGCCATCTCTCAAAAAGACCAGGCACGAGCGTCCTCCTCGCCCTCCTCCTCGCCACATCCCCCTACACCCTCCCAAACGCACTCAAACTCCTCGCCTCATCCCGCCCATGGCCCAACCTCCTCGCCTGGCTTCCCCACTTCCGAGCCCAGAAAAACAAGTCACAGTATGACACGTACGCCACTCGCGAGGACGAAGATCGTTACTGGCGCTCCGCCGCCCGCTCCCGTCGTCGCCTTGCCGCCTCCGACGCGCACTTGGGTGGCAACACCCCGACGGTGAAGAGGGGAGAGGGAGGGAACGACGCATCGACATTGACGTCGACGCCCGTACCCCTCGTCGCATACTACACCCCCCGCCTCCTCCCGTCCTACCGCGACACCGAGGGCGAAACCGACCTAGAGGCCGAACCCTTCCACATCCCCGCGCGCACGTTCTGCAAATGGCACCGCATGGTGTTCCCCGGTCCCGTGAGTCTCGTTTCTCCTTTGCGTTACTCTGTTTCGTACGTACGATTAGACATGTCAATACTGACACCCACCCTCTACCCCCTCACAGCATCACCCCACTCTGAGCGAAGCCCCAGAGCTAATGAAGAGATTCAGCCATCGCGATCTCCAAGAGATCCAACGCATCTCCCACCTCCAAGCCGATTCTGACGTGTTCCAACGCCGCCTCCCTTGGACGCCTCGTTACCGAACCGTCTGGAACAACTGGCTCGACTCCAAAGGGCCCGACATCGCCATCGTATTCGAATAACCGCCTCGAGCCGACTCGAAGCACCATACTTATCATGATCAGCCATATCTGACACTCGAACTTTGTTCTCGAACGCTTTCCTCTATCGCGCTATCGTTATCGCTATCGTAGACACACCATACCCTTGTCATCATATCTCTTATACATATACGTATTCTGTACCCCACACCTAATCTGTATTCTGTATATGCACCTGTACAATCTCACTCTTCCTCCCGCTCACATCTGTCCCTTGCGCATCAAATTCCTCCTCACCCGCCTCCTCTCCGCCCCAACACCCTCTCCCTTGCCCCACTGCAAGTACGGCACCTTGCCCCTCTCATACCCCGCCACCCCCCCCTCCCCACCCTCGCTTCTAAAATCCAACATGCCCCAAACAGGCACCTCCATCTCCCCCTTCACCACCACCCGACACCGCCCCAGCACGCTCGGGTCGAGGGGCGTGAGGACGTGCAGGTGCGGTGAGGAGGGCGAGACGCCCCGGATGAGCGCTAGGCCGTGGCATGTCGATGTGGTCGGCAAGGGTGGGGGGCTGCCCTGGACGTATGGCATCGTCCGATTCGGGAACGACGTCGTATGAGCGAGACCACCCTCGCCCTCCCCTTCCCAACTCACCAACCCCACCACAGCGCCATTCACCACACGCTCCACCTCCCCATTCACCACATCCTCGCTCCCCGCACCGACCAAGGCGACACGATCGAACGCGACGCTCCAATCGACCTCGTACGGGTATTGCGCGCAGAGCGGGAGAGACGTGTTCCACGACGTCGCCGACACCTCGCGCAGGGGCCGCGGGAGAGGGAACACGGCGTGGAAGTAGGAGAGGATCGACATGTTGCGCTGGTCGATCGCGTTGAACTGGGCAGATGCGGATGCGGACGGAGACGAGGACATGGACTCCAATGCATGGTACCTCGCCTCCGCACCCGCCCCCCGCTGTGACACCGGCGGGACGGCATCCACCGTCTGCCACGCACCATCCTCAATCTCAAACACGTCCGTCGCTTCCACCATTTCCTCAATCTTCACATTCAAATCCGCTCCCAGCCCCTTCGTCCAGCCCATCGTATTCACAACAAGGGGTATCACGTCCGCGATCCGCCTATCCTCCTCGCGTTCGTCGTGCTCTTCTGCGTCAAGCAGGGGATACTGGACGTCGAGGCGGTAGGCGTCGAGGAGGGATCGGATGGCGGAGAGGTAGTGGGAGGGGGAGGAGCGTGGAGAGGTTGAGCCGATGTAGTGCGCGAGGTGGGGGAGAGTGGGATGGGTGAAGGGTGGTCCTGAGTATATGTCCTTATATTAGCAGCTACTCGTGTAAAAAAAAAATCCAAATCTCATTATCTCCACGCACCGAAGACAGGCTGTTCAATGATATTAAGAGCCACCATTCCACCTGGCGTGAACTCTGACTGACCGAGATCGCATTCGAGGAATGCCACCTTTTGAAAGCTGAGGTGGTGTGAGTTTTAGAACGAGCGAATGTGAGTAAGGAAGCACTTTGCTCACGTTGATAGTAGACGGTTGAGCAGCGTCCTAGCAAACGTGCTTTTCCCAGATTTTTTTGGGCCTTTGACGATACACACCACAGGGGTCTCGCTGGCGATATCTAGGCTTTTGGTGGGATCAGGACACACAGAGCCCAACGCCATCTCCCAAGACGCAGGCACCACAAACGGGTGTACGTCTTTGAAAGCGTGCGTGAGCTGGAACATGATAAGTTTTTATCGATTTGTAGGATGAAAAGATGGAACGAAACTTACGATATGGACTCCAGGAAGATCGAGACTCGTCGAAGAGCTAGCGTGCCATCGTGAGGGCTGGAAGACGTGTTCGAACACTCTGCACACGCGACCGAGGTGTTCTACACCCGTGACGAGCCTCTGAAGGACGACGACGGCCGTTCCCTCGCCCGAAACAGCGCGTATGCGCTCGGGAAGGACGATCGTGGTGTCCTGTGCGTCCTCGCTGGCTTGAGCGCACTGGAGGACGGGCACGGGTGAAGAACGAGGAGCGAAGACGCGGTGGGCGACGTGTGAAGGGCGGAGGGTGAGTCCGGATAGGGAGGCAGAGCCGTGGATGACTGAGAGCATGTATGCACCGACGAGGGCGAGCGTCTCTCCCTGCTCTACGACCAGCGCCATCGCATGCCCCTCGCTCGTGTGTGACAGCCGCAGAGCGAGGACCTCGTCGGGCGTGATGGCGAATGCATTCATGCCCGCCAGGGGAGAGAACGTGGAGAGCACGGCTCGTTCTTGTTTTTGGTTGGCGGCGGGGACGAGCAGGGCATCGTCCTCACCGTGCTCGTCGTCGTCGTCGTCTGACGAATCTGCGAGGGGAACGCTCGGCGACCACGCCCGTTTTCTCTGTGGGCCCTCTTCATCGCCGGCGCCGCTCTCCTCCTCATCGTCCTCGTCGTCGTCCACATCGACCATAACGACATCCTTCTGCCCGCTAAACTCGTCTTCAGCTGTGAAATACCGCGCAGGCCTCGTCACGGCAGGCCCCTCGCGATGCTTCACCTTCTTCCTCTTGCTCTTCCTCGCCGCGCTCGCCGCTGCGCCCTGCATGCTCTGCTTTCTCTTCGGCGGCGGGGGGCTGTCATGTTTTGTGGGCTCTGGTGTCGGCGGTGGGGACGAGGGGAGTGGTGTTGTGTTTGCTGAGCCCAGTCGTGCTTTGCGTGCTGCAAACGCGCTGAGCATGGCTGCAGCGGAATAACGCTGCTTTTTTTCAGACTCAGATCTATCGTGATAACATTCTCAGTGCTACACAATCTCAGTACTACCCGCCATCGCCATCGATGTCGACGACGACGACGACGACAGCAGCGAGCTCATCGCACGCCCCATCCTCCACCTCCGTCCTCTTCGCCCGCGGCATCATCGCCCGCCTCCAAACCTGGCCCGCCCTCCGCATCGCCGTCCACCAAAACTGGGGCGGCCCCCACTCCCTCGCAAAGCAGCGCTGGCTCGCCTCCCTCCTCGTCGACGCCTTCGAAGACCCCTCCCCCTCCCCCACCACCCCCGACGCGCTCTACGTCGAGGAGATGCTCCTCCAGGTCATGGACGACGAGTTCGAGGCGAACCTCGAGGACGGGAGCGCGGAGGAGGTGGCGAGGGATGTGGTCAGGCTGTGGGAGGAGGTGGGCAGGGGGGAGGGGGGGCTGGTGGGTGTGTTTGAGGAGAGGGCGGAGAGGATGGAGGGCAAGGTGCCTCAGTATGAGGAGGGCGCGGGGAGTGGGAGTGATTGGGAGGACGACGGTAGCGGTGAGGACGACGAAGGCGACGACGACGACGACGCACCACAGCTCGTGGAAAGACCACCAAAGCAGGAACCAGAAGTCGACGAGGACGGGTTCACGACTGTAAAAAAGGGACGAAGATGAAATATAATCTATCATAGACCTTATTCGCTCCCACTTTGCTCTACATCTCGAAAACGCAAAAGCATGATATGCGCATGTAATTTTGTAGCGACATGAGGATAACCTATATCTAAGCGACGAATGCCTTGCCCTTCTCAATGTTCTTCTTCAACTCTGGCAAACAAGCCTCCATCAACTTTTCTTCCTCAGCAGACAGAGGACCAATCGGGTGAATCTTCTCCACACCGTTGAGCTACAAAACATCATCATCAGAACATGAGCCAACGCCAGAGAGAGAGAGACAGCTTACACCGAGTTCAACATTCGTGGAGAAAAAGTCGATGCCCTGGTCAGCGAACAGCGAACTCTTGACAAACGTAGGCGTAATCACGCCCTTCTCGCCGTTCAAACCACGCAACAACGAGTTGGTGAACTTGGCACCAGCATAGGCCATCGAGAGCGTCGCACTCCCAGCTCCATCCTTCGCCTTGACCACCTCATCACCTCCAAACTGGATGCGATGCACGAGCTGGGCGTACGCCTCACCCGAGATACCCTTGCCATACGGCGACTGGGACAGCAGCGGGACGATCGTCGCACCAGAGTGTCCACCCACCACGGTGACAGGGGTGTCATTCGGGCTTGCACCGCTGACGCCAGCGAGGAAACGGGCGGCACGGACGACGTCGAGGGTGGTGACACCGAAGAGGTGGGCTGGGTCGAAGACGCCGGCTTTTTCGAGGGTGGCTGCGACGATGGGGACGGTGGAGTTGACGGGGTTGGAGATGACGAGGATGTGGGCGGTGGGTGCGATGCGGGCGACGGCGGTAGCGAGGTCACGGACGATGGAGGCGTTGGTCTAGATAGAGGCAAGCTGTAGCGCTGAAACGACAGGTGGTGGGGAGTACGTACGTTGAAAAGGTCATCACGGGTCATCTATAAAGGTGGGGATTAGAGCGGAATGGCAGCAACAACGAAAGTACTTACTCCAGGCTAGAAAAGCACAAATTAAGTTATTGAGAACTGTAAGGATGGTGCCAATGCAAACACACCTTTCTTGGGACACCAGCGGGGATGACAACGACCTTGACGCCGTCGAGAGCCTCATCAAGTTTGTCCGCTGCATAACCGTTCACCTGCACACGTTGCACCGTCAATACACAACCCATGCTAGAGCACAGAACAGCATACCTCACTGGCAGTGTCGACGTGGCTGACGTCTGCTGCGACACCAGGAGCACCACGGATATCATACAAGCTGAGCGAGGACACGAGGGGGTCGCTCTTGAGGAGGAGTGAGAGCGGCTGTCCGATGCCTCCGCCAGCGCCAAGGACTGCGACCTTTGTGTGTCGCGAGGCAGAGGTGGAGAAGAGGCGGGAGGGGGAGGCGAGTGCACGGGCAGCTGAGCGGGCGAACATGGCTGGACGTCGTGGGGAACGATGAGCAAGGTGTAAAGAAAAGAAAGGAATGGGCGGGTGCGGATGAAATTTATTATTGGGCGTGAGAGCCATGTCGCTCGGAGCAGCTCGGGCTTAATCGTAATCCTCAGTGCAATATCACTGCAATATCACTACAATATCACTACAATATCACTGTAATCCTCACTGCAACATCATTGTAACATCTACAACATCACTGTAAACTAATACATCATGGCAACAGATTTCTGGGCAAGCTCGCACTAGTGAGTGGCCTGCATGTCCTTCTCTCAAGACTCACATGGCCCAGCAAACGATGGATCGTGGACAGACCAGCACTCAGGCAAGCCCGCACTGAAGACCTCCAGTACGTCGATGACCCACACCACCTCGACTTTTTCTCCGTATTCTTTGCAAACGGTACGTCCTTTATCACCATTGCATAAACCTCGCTCACCATCGCACGCAGCCATCACGAAGCTGGGCAAGAAACTGCATCTCAAACAGCGCGTCGTGGCGACAGCCATCGTCTTCTTCCGCCGCTTTTATCTCAAGAACCTATACTGCGAAACAGACCCGTTCATCGTCATCGCAGCCTGCTGCTACGTCGCCGCAAAAGCAGAAGAGTCCCCCGTGCACATCAAAAACATCCTCGCAGAAGCCCGCTCCCTCTTCGCTCGTCCGTCTCCACCTCCCTCTTCCCCCCATCACCCCCCTCTGACTTCTCCCCAGACCACTCCTACGGCATCAAGTCCTTCCCGACAGATAACTCGAAGCTCGCAGAGATGGAGTTTTATCTCGTAGATGATCTCGAGTGTGATTTGACCGTCTTTCATCCCTACCGCACTCTCATGGCGTTGTGCAAGAAGGAGACCTCGAGTGATCTTCAGGCCGAGGCTGGAGAACTTGGCATCGGCATTGACGACGGGCCTCGGTATTGGGGGAACGGTGAGGGTCAGCTGGAACTACCAGATGGCGCCCTCCAGCTCGCTTGGTATGATCATTCACACTACTTACACGTTCACACTGACCTAACACTATACAGGTCGATCATCAACGACACCTACCGCTCCGACCTCTGCCTCCTCTACCCACCCCATCTCCTCGCCATCACAGCCCTCTACCTCACCCTCGTCCTCCACGCCCCCACCCGCCAAATCATCCACCTTCAACATCACTCCCACTCCCACTCCCCCTCCCACTCCTCCACGCCCCCTCAGCCCCGCCGCTCGTCCCGCCAAGCCAGCCACGTCTCCGTCGGCAGTACGATTGGCAGCTCGGGTAAGAAGCAGATGCAGGATGTCGTGGGCTTTTTCGCAGGGCTCAACGTGTCGATGCCGCTCGTGGCCACGATCGCGCAGGAGATCATCGCGCTGTATACGCTATGGGAGCGGTATAGGGAAGATCTTGGTTCTGATTCTGGTAAATCGTCTTTTGGGCAGACTTCAAGTCAAGGACCTACTTCCCCCTTCTCCGCTGGCACTCACTCGAGCTCGAAGCGGGGGATGTCGGGTGGTGGGCGGAGTGGGAGCCTCAATAGCTCGGTTCATAGTAACGGCGGATCCCCCGCTTTTGAGGCGAGGGACGACGCTAGCATCGTCACACCTGCGCTGCTCATGCAGGTCCTGACAAAAATGCGAGAGAACAGGCTTTCAGACATTGTGCAAGCTAACACGGCGAGACCTGTTGCCGTGAACAAGATGCTCGAGAGAACTCAGGCGGCAGGGTAGCTTTTTTTTTTTTTTTGTGGTATTAGGACTATGTATTTTGCGAATGTGTTGCTTGTGTTGTAAGCCTAATATACATACTTTTTTTGGTCTATACAGTACAGCACCATCTGTCTTTCCCGATCAGCTCTCTGGTGCGTGTCACTTGGAGTCTGGGACGTGTAAAAGTGAGACCCATCATGGAAAACCCAGCCAGGGGACTCTCGACCTCGTCGGATGCGATGGTAGGAAGAAACGTCATGCGCTGCATCCCAGTGTCACTATGAGAGTTCGTGCAAGTGAAATTATGATCGGCCTACCGTATTGCCCCAAAGCAAAAGCACACATCCAGCCCATCACCTAAGTGGGGAGGTTCTCTAGTACGACCTCCATTTCATTCACGTCGCCATTCCCAGAACGAGAGCTGAAGACGTCCGCTCCCGACGCCAGCGAGTCTATCAACAAAGATAATCTAGACATGCCCAAATTCGGCTCCTTCACAAAAAGAAAGAAAAAGTGATCAATATCAGAAAGTTGCGTTCGACACTATCGGTGTATATGTGCTCACCTTCTTCCGTATCTCCTCCAAGTCGTCTCTAAACCCATCAGCCAGCGATTCCATCCAGAACTTTCTGAATCTTTCTTTGAGAAGGACTTCCTTCTCGCGGTCGTCCCCGAGAGGCTTTGAGGGTAAGAACGAGGGGAGGTCGACGACGGAGGGAGGAGGCGACGGCGACTGCCGTCTCGGCGGTGCTTTCTTCGACGTCTCAGCTGGTGCTACAGCCGCCATCTGGACATCTGGCGTGTCCTCGACATCGGAATCAGAATCAGAATCAGAGGACGAAGAGGCGCTTTCGGATGGTTCAGGCGGCGGTGGGACCTTCTTTGCAGGTGCGATTTTTGGTGTTTCCTCGTCAGATGAAGCGTCCCCAGACGATGAAGACGACGAGGAGGATATGGATGCGCGTCTTTTTCTTTTTCTGTTGCGTTTTCTTGTTGGTTTTGGAGCTGAGGGAGCCATGATGGACGTTTCTGCAAGAAAAAGTCAGGAAACGGATGGTAACTCTAGATTCGGGTTAGGGTTTGTATATCTTATCGCCGACATTATCTTTTTCAAGTTCATCCTTGCATCTTATGTGCTAAATCATAAAAGTCATCCAGCATGAACAAAAAGACTGTCGGCGTATTGGGTGCGCGTAAGTCAATGCCATTTATCTGTGGTTCATGTTATCAATGTGAAGATAACTTTTGCTGTTGTAGATCTCTCTCCAGACCTTGCTGTGATATCGTTTACGACCTTTATGCTTGCTTTCCAGGAGGCGGCCAGCTAGGCCGCATGCTAGCCGCATCAGCATCCCTGCTCAACATCGACCTCATCTTCCTCGACGTCGGCCCCTCCAGCCCCGCAAAACAAGTCGTCGCCCCCCGCACCCCCGCCCTCGCCCACATCGACGGCTCCTTCGCCGATCCTGAAAAGATCAGAGAGCTGGCGGACAAGGTGGAGGTGCTGACGGTGGAGATCGAGCATGTGGATGTGCGCGTGCTGGAGGAGATCGGCGCTGGAGCGGGAGAGAGGGGTGGCGTCGTCGTCCACCCCAGTCCGTCCACGATCAAGATCATCCAAGACAAGTTCGTGCAGAAGGAGCATTTGGCATCCAATGGATGTGCCATCTCAGACTATATGAGGGTTGATTCTAATGCTGGAGCCGTTGGTGGTGCTGTAGAGCGTCTTGGGCTACCGCTGATGCTCAAGAGTCGGACGTTGGCGTATGATGGGAGGGGGAACTTTGTGATCAAGGACCGGTCGCAGATTCAAGAGGCCATAGCAGCCCTCGGAAACAGACCCCTCTACGCAGAGAAATGGGTCCCTTTCGTCAAAGAAATCGCAGTCATGGTCGTCCGCACCGCCTCGGGAGACGTCCAGTCCTATCCCGCCGTCGAAACCGTCCACAAAGAAAACATCTGTCACCTCGTCTTTGCCCCACTTCGCAGCCGTGACCCAACGGTGGCTCTCCGCGCTCAAAAAGTCGCTGAAGCAGCTGTGCGGACGTTGCAAGGTGCTGGTGTTTTCGGAGTCGAGATGTTTTTGATGGAAGATGGTGAGTAAAATCACACTGCGATTTATTTGAGATTTTCTAACTGGTTTTGTTAGGCTCAATGTACATCAATGAGATTGCCCCACGCCCTCATAACTCTGGTCACTACACGATCGAGGCTTGCGAAACTTCGCAATATGAGAACCATCTACGCGCCATCCTGTCCCTCCCTCTTGGCTCAACAGCCCTAAAGGTGCCTTCAGCTGTCATGCTAAACATCATAGGCGCTTCATCAGACATGAGTGAACTCACCAACTTTGCAAACACCGCCTTGACCATCCCCGGTGCCGCCGTTCATCTATATGGAAAATCAGAATGTCGGAAAGGTCGCAAAATGGGCCATGTCACCGTCGTCGGAGACTCGGATGCGCAAATCCACCTGCGGCTGCGGCCCCTACTAGAGGCACTTCCTTCAGGCAGCCCAAGTGAAGAACTGGATCTCTACGCCCCACTACCACCACAACCAGGGGCCGGATTCTCACATCGACGTCCACTAGTGGGCGTCATCATGGGGTCCGATTCAGACCTGCCCGTCATGCTCCCCGCCGCCCGCATTCTCGATCATTTCAATATTCCCTACGAGCTCAGCATCGTCTCTGCACATCGCACGCCAGACAGACTCGTCGAGTACTCCCGGTCGGCGTCGTCAAGAGGGCTGAGGGCTATTATTGCTGGTGCAGGTGGGGCAGCTCATCTTCCGGGCATGGTGGCTGCTATGACGGCGCTGCCTGTCATTGGTGTCCCCGTCAAAGGCAGTTCCCTCGACGGCGTCGATTCATTGCACAGTATTGTCCAAATGCCGGTATGTATTTTTGTTTTTCACATTTTGAGGATAGTTTCTAACGCTGGCCATGGTTGCAGAGAGGTATTCCGGTGGCTACTGTCGCTATCAATAACGGTACAAACGCAGGACTGCTTGCGGTGCGCATACTAGGGGCGGGCATGCCCCATCTTTTCGAGGCGATGGATGCGTATTTGAAGAGTCTGGAAGGCGAGGTGCTTGGCAAGGTAGAAAAGCTAGAGCAGGTCGGATGGGAGAAATACGAAGTGAAGCGGTAGGTATCGCTGTATTTAAAAAAAAAAACACAATGTATTGCTGGTCCCCTTGCATCATGCTAATGGTAACAGCCGTAAACCCTTGGATGCGGTGCTCGAGGCTTCGTTCCACAAGTAAACGTTTACGACATTTTTATCTTCGTGATGTCTTTATGGCATCTTCGTACATTTCCGAGCCTGGGACTGCGGAACGAAATAGCAACCTTTGAATGCTGTAATAATTCCTTGACCGTGGTCATGCTCATACGACAGGTCATCCACGCTCCCAGCCCAGATTATCCGTTGTACATCACCGCCAAACGTTACTGGCTCGCCGAATTCGAAGCTCACGATGCAGACCCAGAGGCGCTAACGCTCATACTCCTCCATTCCACCAGCTTTCACAAGGAAACATGGGAGCCGACCGTCGAACGCGTCTTTCGACACCTTTCGCAGCGTGGTGCAAGGTCCGGTCTGCGACGAGTCAAAGTCAGGTGTGCGTGGGTCATAGAGTCTCCAAACCACGGTGAATCGGCCCAGTTGAACCAAGAGGCACTCCAGCACCCTCCATTTTACCGTTCTTGTGAGCCATATACTCCCCATAGCTGATTCTATCGCATCGTTTGACCGCAAAACACTCTCCCTGAAGTCTGCTGCGAGACATACGCCCAGGCAGTCCACCGCTTCCTGTCTGCAGGTCTCGAGCATGAAGCAAGGGTAGACTTCAGGACGCAGAGGCTCGTCGGTATAGGCCACTCTTTGGGGGGTTGTGCGATGTTCGTTCCCTCTCCATACGCGGATTTTGCATACTGAGCTTGATAGCACCTTTAGATCTTTGCTCCAGCACATCCAACCCATATTCACCTTTTCGTCCATCATCCTCGTCGAACCGATGATGAGTGCAGGTGGCCCAGGGCCAATCCACCCACTTCGGGTCATGCTCATAAAACACGCCTATGAACGCCAAGACGTGTGGTGTTCCAGAGAGGCAGCTTGGCGAAGTCTCCAAGGGAGAAGGCGCACCGAAAACTGGGATCCGCAGGTTTTGAAACTCTATGTCGTATGTTCGTGAACTCGTGGCGCCATGTCTTCTTAACAACATCTGGACCTTTGCAGAAACATGGTCTCCGACCTCATCCAGGTGGCGCTTACGCTGAAGCACCATATCACGGTGTCACTCTGGCATGTACACGGGAGGAAGAAGTGGTGCGTATGGCTATTTCTTGCCCGCCTGGTAATACCTGGCTCAACCCAGCAAGACAATGTATAGAGATGCAGATGGGGCGACGAAGCCAGTAGCGGTTCTAGATGAGTTTTGTACTCGCATTCCAGTGCACGTCATCTTTGGCGCTGTCAACGACTTTGTGTACGCCAGCAGACACGTTCTACCATGGGGCTAAACTGACGAAATATTCTACAGACCGCGGTCTGTTCAAGACGCATTGATAGATCGGAAATCCAAAAGAAAATTCGAATCCATCACACGCATACCTGGTGCCGGTCATTTGGTAACACTCCACTTCTCCTGAATCACTGTACTCTAAACGCTGGTTCTAGGTTCCACAGCAAGTCCCAGAATGTCTCAGCCAAATCATTTATAATATACTTACGGACGCACTAGACTCAAGTCCACTTTCCAAGCTCTGAACGTTGTGCGCAGCTATCCATCAATGCTTTGTTGCCTTATTACTATATCTTGTCGAATAGTTTTTTGTTATGTCATTATCATACTTTCGCCGGTTTTTCATATGCAAAATAGTACTCTATCGTCGTAGATTACAAACCACCTCCCTTCGTGCCCACTCACCCACCGGGCTTATTTCCTCACCTACCATAGACCGCCATATAAGCAATCTACTCGTCAATGCATCCCAAGCTGAAGTTTTCTCATCTAGGGACATGCTTGCTTGCCAGAGCGTCTCGACTGCTTTCCCCCAGATGTCGAGAGGATCGTCGACATGTGGTACATCGTGAAAGCCGCGGGCTGGGTACGGTGGGAGCGGGATGCGGGTTCGACACCTGGATATCGTTTTGTCGACATCCTGATCATATGTTATTGTTGTCTCCAACTTTTCCAAGCAGTAGACTGCCCTGGTGATGAGTGATGGGAGGTGCGGATTTGATTTACCAGGTAAGACGCTCAATCTCAAGATGACCGACGCTGCCGAAGCGAACGCAGATAACGTCGATCCTATAGTACCAATTAAAAACATGAATCCAGGAGCCAACGAAAACCCACTCACCGAACACTGCATCTTGTAAGACAAGTAAAAGACATCGACTCAGAACAAAGCGCCATTCTCCGTTGGTAGCGGTATCCAGTCTTGAGGCATTGACTGTGACAAGGATATTCTCCAAAATCTTGACCCACGCCAAGCTTTCTTTACTTTTGCATACCTGCAGCTGCATTTCTATCCATGTCAGGAGAGAAGACTTGAGGATTAACGATGTGGTGGCTTGCATATTGCATGTAATGTTAGCAAGGACCTAAATGAATCACGTCAAAACGATGTTGATATTAAAATAAAGAAATTGTATACCTCTAAAATGCCATGACGCAAGGCTTGGTCTTTTTCAGAGCTCTGGAAGAGACTAGCTAATAGGTCCCAAGTGTGTCGACGCTTCAGAACCCTCCAGTCTTCGGTACTCATCATACCATCAGATAAAAACCGAATAATCCAACCACGCTCTTTTTTCCAGTCATCTGAGCTGCTGTATAGCATATTATACAACATAGGGACGTCCGTGATGTCCACTTCTGGGCGTTGCAGGAGAAAGCGAGCTGTCATGGGATAGATGAAGTTCGACGGATAGAATATACCCTTCATAGCATGTAGCAGCATCAAGGACGTGTATGAGGGAAGTCGTTTAGGAGGCTCGTTGGGCGTTAACGGAAATGTATCTTTCAGTAAATGAAGGATATGCATGACTTGAGGTTTTTCTTGCATATCTGCGACCTAAAAATCATAACATCGGTTCTATGTTCGGAAGTACGGATGATCACACATACCTCTAGACATCGCCAAAGACCAGCGATATGACAGAGTGAGGCCTCACGAATACCAGCGTCTTTTGAGGACAGAGATCGTATCAATAAGCAAACCACGTTCGTTCTGAACACCTCAACCCAGGCCATCGCTGAGGCAGGCGGATTCTGAGAGAGCATATGACCAAAGAGCGAGATCACAAAAGGTGGGTCGTATATCTGTTCATCGGTTGAGGGTCTGTATGCCATATCCTCGTTGTCTTCCTCTGCAAAGCGTCTACAGGTTGGGTAAGCAAGGCAAGTCCGTAACATTTGTATAGGGTCCATATTTTGAACGGCTTGCAGAGAAGTCGATGCGCTAACATCCATTGAAGGGGACCACCTTGCTAAGATCGATGAAACAGACGTCTTGCGCTGACCTTCGAATAGTTTGAAGATTGATAGCAGCATGCTGTCCGAGTATGAGAGAGTACCCCTATAAATATGCACTAGCGGCTCGACGTGAGATGGCTGGCAAGTGTTTGTTGGATGGAGGTTGAACAAAACATAAAGCAATCGTATAATGGAACTCCTCAAGGTCGTATTCGCAGATTCTGAGGCGGTGAGCTTGAAGAAATGAGGATGGTGAAGGATACTTTGTAGCAATCGATTGACAACTGCAGGCTAACATCAAGTATGAGATACGGAGAGGTCATTTAATAACTTCAAACTGCACCTTCAGTGATGTGCCCTGAACTAGGACTGCAGCCAGTTCTGATACATCAATATCAGATAAGCGATTTTGTATGATGACAGTTAAGACTGGTTCCATTAGATGCGGCTTAGCACTCCCTTGAGAACTCACGAGCGTCTCTACATAATATAATCAGCCTTCATAATATTTGTAAAAAGAAAATCTACACACTCAGCAACCGCAATTGTTGTCGGCCTTCTTCATCAGGAGAGTCATATTCTGAAAGGTAACGGACAGCCCAGTGCAAACTACGATCCAGCACGTCAACAGTAATACCGCCTAGTTCGATATCCTGCGCGAGAAGTTGGTCGACAATAGCCATTAAATCAGGGACCTGATAGGCCAGTGGCGACGAGGAAAGCTTTTGCTGGAATAGGGAAAGAAGATCGGAACGTTTTGATGAGTGGTAAGCAATTAGAGCGGAAGTACAATAGCAACATATACGCCTGAGCTCCCCAGAACGTCCATCTTCGGGCAATAGTCGTACGAAAGCGGTCGCCAATGCCTCGTTGTCCAATTCTCCTGAAATGTCGTTTTCCCTGTCGTCCGAGTCGAGGAACGCTCGAATAACAGTAGCAAGATGACCATCGGATAGCGCAGTACATGCATCAGCAGTGAGCCAGCTACTAAAAACCTTCCTCGCAGAGGGATCCGTGTACAAGAAAGCTGAAATAATTTTAGGCGTGTAGTCAGTCCAGCACTTTTGGTCCAGAAATTGTGACATGGCGTTCGTTAACGAGATGTTGGAATGGCGTTTCCAGCGAGCTCTAGACCATGATGTGATTGAATCGAGACCAGTCCCAGAACTATTATCTGGTGAGAAAGGAAGGCCATCATGGCAAAGAGGTAGATGCCAAACAATGGCTGATGCAATCATGCTTTCCAGATTGTCAGATTCAGGTACCAAAGGTCGTAAAGCGAGCAGCTGAGTAACCTGATCTTTTAGAGCAAGTTCTGAGACTGAAGAAGTCGTCCCAGACTTGAGATTCACAAGGATAGCCTCGAGAATCTCAAGCACGCGGGGATCAGCAGCGTGGCTCACAGTCCTGCCAATGAAGGCCAACAGGTCGAAGAGACCTTCCGGCTCTACGTAACGAATCCATAATTTCATTGAAGTAAGCTATGCAATGAGTTTCGTCAGAACGTCGATGATGCGATAAGAGAAGAATTCCACGGACATGCTTTTGTTCTTCTGACAGAATGTTCGTCCTAAATAAAGCAAGCCAATGGGTACTGATGTCTGCCACTAGCATTCTATCCTCTGGACAGGTCGAATCGAGTGATGCTTCGACGAAGACATGAAGGCCTGTGAGAATAATCATTAGCACATGATTGATGTTGACTTTTGCTGCATCCTACCATGTTCGACGTCAAGGGAAAGTGAGTTGGAAAAGCACAAGCTCCTTATACATTGCAATTGCACGAACACACGTTCCTTCAAAGCCGACATGTCTGCGATCTGTAGCATCGCTGATGCTTTCTTCATAATTGATGCAAGCAGAAGCAATAAATCCGACTGAAGCTGTTCCCTATCCTCTGAAGAGGTTATGCCATGAACAATCATGCAGATTGCCCTTTCAACCTCCAGATGTGACGTAGAACGACTGAAGAGAAGGTTGACCAGAGTGTCACGACACTGTACGGAGGAGAGATCACTAGAATTACTTTGGATGAACAGCCAACCGAATTCGAGTCTGGTGAAAAATTATCAGCCTAGTACCACAACGATATTTTGGCATTGTATGGCTTACTGTTGACATAGCTCATCGTAACGAGACACGACATCGGCACCTTTCCACAAAATATGCTCAGCAGGGTGCATAACTGCGAAAAATTCTGCAAGAGCAGGTTTGTGGAGATGTTCGATAGCATTTGTCAAACGAGCAATCTCGCTTGTTCTAAACCGATGGTTAGTCAACCGCACCAAGTCTATGAGCTTAAAAGCAATTAAAGCTCGGGACATCATGGACGCAGCTAATGGACTACACGTGAGTATCAGTCATCAGATTGATAATGAGACTGTACGAACGAGCTGATCCCTGCTCAATTTCATGCAGGAAGTCCTGTACAATGGTAGCGTCCTCAGATCTATCGAGAAAGGATAATTCTTCCGGCCGATGCAAACAAGTATGGATGACGGAAACTTCGGATCGCATAGCTGAAGTAATGCTCGGGTAGTTGGCGAATAGGTTGCCTGGTTGTACAATTGCATCGACTTTATCTGATACAGCGATGAGAAAAGAAAGATCCTGTTGTTTTCCGGATAGCCTGAATAGCAACTTTCGAATGAAAGTCACGATGGCTAATGAATCCGAGGGCGATAAAAGCTTCCCATTGATTTTTGCTCCTATTTGTTCTAGTACTACCATGAGCAATGAACTCGGGGGTTCGTCACGATAGTCCAGTGCATGAATCGTGTCATTCCTTGGTTCGGTAGGTTCCGGCTCAGCCAATTCTTGCATTTTCTCGAAATATCGATAAGGAGTTTTGAGAAAACGCTGCACACAATCGTCCAGGAATATGATAACGGCGTCAGTTTCGTCGGTCAGTGGAGTGCCATCCGGAGATCTTGAATCCGGTGCGCGTCTGGTTGTTGGAAACGACGCGAGCCAAAGGTCTACTTCATTTTGATCCTGTTGAAACATAATGCTTTCCGAAAGAATTTGCCGTAAAAGAGCTTGCAAGGTGTCTCGTAATGCATCAATTCGAGTCGTGCTAAATGTTTTCAAAAGGACATATAGATAACTATGCGTTGTTGATGCTATAACAAGCCAGAATAGTCAGCAAAGAATCGACAGGGCAACAAGAGCTTGCTTGCCCATTTTCCCAGACCAAGTGAACTGATCACTTGCTTTCAACAACCGCAAAACATGAAGTTGTTTCATGGTGCGCAGAGCTAAAGCACCGGGTAATTTTGAATCTTCTTCTGAAGAGTCAGACATCGTCCAAGAAGTATCAACAAAGTCTTGAAGTAGCTTCCCTACGTCAAATCTGGCTTCAGCGACCAGGGACGGCAAACATCGTTGATACAGCCATAACAATCGCTGTGCACTTTCAGCAAGGAATGTTACCTTTGGTGAATTGCTCAAAAAATCAGATGGAGCAGAATCATCTGCAGACGACACAGCTTGATACTTTTGTTGAGAAAAGGCAATGATGACCTGGAACTCGGGGACTCGTCGTCGCACTTCTTTCTCGAGGTCTCTGCGCCTCTTACTCCACTGTCCATCTTCTTCATCCTCTTCAAGTGCTACCTGGACGGCATGAAACGAATTTATCACTTCTGCATATTTCATTAAGCATTTGGCCAAAGCGAGAGCTGTACAGTGCTGAACGAGATGCGATGGAGATTTGAGGCCTTTGGAGAGATGGGGCTTTGTGTTCACGGAGGGAAGTATATTTTCTAGTATATTGTAAAGCGGGGGTGGTGATGGCTGGTACAGATCACTATCTGGAAGCATGAAAGACGAGGATGGTACCGGCTGAGACAGCACGGTCCCAAAGAATGCAATATTTGCGACCCACTTGGACGAAAGGCGAGGTTCCAAAGTCAACGCCGCTCCAGACCAGTACCTAGTGTATTCAGTCAAATTGGTGGCTTCATAAGACGAACTCCTTCCTACCACTCACCCTGCAACGAGTTCTGGGCAAGCTAGCATAATCTTTGAAGCAAGTTCTTGTTGCCTCGAATCCTCATTTACTTTGAGGTTCTTCAAGACGTTTGAGAGAATCTTGTTATATATCTTCCCGCCTCTACGAGCACTACGTTCGTCATCTGCCTCGAGCACGTCCTCAGACTCCCGGGGATACCATCCTCGATCTTTGAAACAGATACCGATTCCAGGCCGGGTGCATATTGCAAGAAGAAAGTGGTGCACGAGATCCGCTGGGATATGTTCGGGCCCTGAACTCTCAGCACCCGTATGGTCATATAATTTTAAGAGCTAGTAAGATGTCAATAAGAGCTATGTGAAAGGCTATGGAAACATACATGAGATATTGTTATCTCGTTGAAAAGACCAATTTTCAACGTGCGTCTTATTTTTGGGTCAGACCAGAGTCCTGCCCAGCATACCTCTAGGATTTTGCGGGCTACAACATACGAATCTTGCACAAGGCCTTTGAAGATCGCCAGGAATACTTCCCTGTGCTGCTCTAAGAAAGCTGTTTTCACTATCGTTGGTGTATGTTGGTCGACGAAGGAGAGTATTAGCAGAATATACCAAGTGCGAATATCTACCAGGATTGAGTGAGAATAATCGGAGATACGTCAGGTAACTGCACGTTACCAGGCCTAGATAGCATGTCAACTTGATCATCATTCTTTCCTCTACGACGCATGTACAGAAGCTTGGGCAACGACTGATCAAAAACCAATAATAAGTGAATGCAATAAGAATAATACGAGACACCACACAACCTTTGTTTCCCAGGGGAAAACGTCAAGAAGAGATTTGCGCTCCCTCCCTCCCCCAAATGCCGATATTGCGTTTAAAAGCCTCACAGTAACAAGAATAAGCTCGTTATGTGAACCTCCCAGATATGAGGTAAGCCTGCGCATCCAAGGAGGAGAAAGTAGCGTTTTGATTATTGGAAGTCCATGAGAATGGTTGGTGAAATGAACGGAGAGTAGGACGAGGATTGAGGACAGAAGCGAAACGGGTAGAGCCAAGGAAGACATCTGATGCTATTAGGAGATAAATGGTATGGCCATTGATCAATGAATGGTCAACCAACCGGATTCAATTTCTCCCATATCTCAAATACATCCTGAGCACCAGGGGTTACATCCATCCACTGTTTTGCAAGGAGAAGACGTTCGTCCTGAGGCGAGACCGATTCAGCAGGCTTGACAGAGAATTTGTTGCGCAAGGCGATCAGGGCTTGAGATAAGTCAATCGTAAAAATGAGATAATACACAAGGCGAATGAAACATACCTTCTGTCACTTCAGATCCTTCCTGCTTCCTGAGGCTACGCCGAATGTCATCTGCACTAGATATCTGAAATACTTTTTGTGCATTTTGGTCAGGGTTTGGTCGTTTTTGGGCACGCTCACGTCCGACCTGCTGATTTCTTGACATGGTCTGCACTTTATAGGCTCAGTAAAACTGACCCGAAGATACTATCCCCAGAATCAGCAAGTTAAGGACAAGTGAACGGTTTGCAGCATTTGCAGCGATCATACCGTGGTCCATCGCTTCCTAAATGCGAAGTCCACGGACTTCAAATCAAAGGTCACGTGACTAGGCGCGTAAGTATTTTCTTACGAAGAGCTAGCAATAATGCTAGCAAGTCCCCCTTGTTTATTGACGGGTTCGAGCTTTCGAGATAAACCAGTAAAGTCAGGTCAATTCCATACATCGTCCCAAGTCAATGAAAGTAGTTGTGACGGCAAATGCGCAATCAGGTTCGGTAAGAACAACATACATTTAGATTTTCAAGCAGGATTTCTTACATTCTACAGTACATACACTTATTGTACATCTACATACGGGAGAGGAGAACACGAAATGGAGCTCTGAGCTTGGGGCTGATCAAAGGTGCCCAGTAGCAGCCAAGAGTCCGTTGATCTTGTCCTCCTCTTGTGTCCAGATGGGCCTGGGCAGACGGAAGGCGTCACCCACTCTGGCATACGAGATATCTCCCAGTCTGCCAACGGCTTTGAATTTCGTGGCGTCGACGTTACCGCGTTCATTAAGCATGTCTTTGCGGACGTGGATATACTTCACTCGGGCGAGGATGAGTGTGGTGGTGATTGCACCGGTCGTAGGTTGTGTAATATCTATGGCTTGGTGAAGCTTCCAGTAATTTGTTCTGTCAGATAATAAATAGGTAATATGATTACACTTAAACGCATACCTCACATTCCATGCTGAAAGCACTCTCTTTCACGCGCGACGCTTTGACATGAATCTATATAATTATCGGTCAATTGTTGATGAGTAAATTAGGAATGAACGAAAACCTACCGCAGGCTCTTTCGTCAACCCACTGATTGACCACTCGTCGAAGCTTGGTGGAGCATCTATGGAGGTGCTGTTTGCTTGCTCTATAAATGGCTCGCTGATGATGTTGACAGTGAATCCGAGGCCGTTTGTGACATTGGTCCTTGTGTCTTTGAAGTGAACGGGTCCGTTGCTACATGCGAACGATATAATTGGAGGGTTGTGCGTTACCTTTGACAGGTAAATTAATACACGGTCAGATGCTGTTATCAACATCAATTCAACTCACCATGTTGAACCAACTGAGGGAGGTATGCCATCAGAACTTGTACGAATAAATTTGGAAAGGTACAAAAGAGTACCTAAAGGGCGCGAGGTTCTCTATGCCATCCTCTGAAATGGTGGCGATGAACGCGATAGGTCGGGGTACGATACCGCTTATCATGAGCTGAT
Source organism: Serpula lacrymans var. lacrymans S7.9 (assembly GCF_000218685.1). NCBI lineage: Eukaryota > Fungi > Basidiomycota > Agaricomycetes > Boletales > Serpulaceae > Serpula > Serpula lacrymans. The sequence continues at coordinate 191,114 of NW_006763290.1, read as the reverse complement.
AGAGCTTTCTAGACAGTGTCATACGATATATCTTGAACTCAGCCATGTTTATCGATATAAGATGGCGGAGGACTTACATGTGGTCCTCCTTTTCGGTATCGATGATCTTCCAGCCCTCTTTCTCTCCCTCTAACCATTCCTTTCCTGCTGCTGTCGTGTCTACTTTTTGGCCGAATGACCAGGAGGCATTGGGAGACTCTGTGTACTGGGTATTGACATCGTGACTAAAGGGTGGCAGAGACATTCCTTTAATCTTGTGCTATCGCTAACTGCCAGCGAAAGGCTGGTTATATACTGTGCCCGGGAGAGCTCGAATGCTGAGCAAGCCGGATCTGCGGCTAGGATCATGATAAGGCAAATGTATCCACTGGCTATTATGGCTAATAATGGCAGTGCATCAAAGGCCATAGTGTTAAGGGAATGATTCTGCCCCCAAGTTGTTTTCTGCGGGTTTGGATGGGTTTGGGTTCATTGGGTCTTGTCCTCGCTCGGAGTAAGAACCTTGAAACATTTGCCGAGAGTCTCAATTACGTTCCACAACTATGTCGTGCCAATATCCCAATCGCACATTCTGACAACGAATCACGACGGAATCTTTGCAAGGACTTTCACGGCATTCACATAATCATAACAGGCCAAGGCCACTGGCACCTCAAGGCGTTCAAGTTGTGGAATTGCGCCATTAAGGCGCCATAAATATGCTCTCAGTGATCCTACTAGCAAGCATGTGAACACTGTCTTATCACTCAGAATGCGTATGCATCTCTGTGAAGGAGGTTTGCCTTATCTTGCCTCCTTGCCCACTTCTTAGCGACAAGGTAAGTCTCTTACTTTTTCTCTCTACATACTTCTCACTTTTGTCGGTCTTTTCCCAGAAAGGCCTCCCGCCGCTTTGATCTCTCACTGGTTATCCGTTACGCAGGACTGCATTCCACCCCAAGTCTCCAGTTCTGTAATGCAGCGTGGTTATCTTGTAAGTAATAGTTGATCACTGTAGCAATGACTTTAGTCCCAATGAGATAATGCCCTTATATTTTCAGCTTCGGTGAGCGTCACTGCGTATTCGGTGTCTTATTCCAAAGTGAGGGTGACTCTGAATATACGAGTAAGTGGTCAAACAAGGTATTAGGGGGCGTGTAGGCAGTGAAATAGTTCACGAACCCTCAGCGCTGAGCGCCCCGAATGGCATCTTTCAACAGATTCGTAAAGATATTCTAGAACACCCAAAATAAGTCATCAGCATCACATCAGTGGTGTTTATGTACTTGAAATTGCCCAAAGGAGTGAGCACTTGTCTTCTGATCGCAACGCTAGCGCTTTCTGTTACTTATTAATAGGAATGAAGGTTACAATACAAAGGAAAGGAAAGGCACGGTCAAACGCCAGCTTGTGATATTACAACCCATAGCAATCCCCATCATCAGCTCTTTTGTCCAGTTTATCTGCCTTTATACCCCGGGCTGTTGCATTCTACAATATATCTTGTCGTGAGCTCTTATCAGTTGTTGATAATTTTATAACATGGTCCGTAACCTAAAGAAACATCGATTTTGTGGACAAGGACATAAAAAATACAAGAGGGTTATCTGGCTACTCGAGCTGGTTTCGATAGACTACTTCCGTACCAGTCCAGCGCAAAACTTCCTAGGTGAAATGTCCGATACCTTGCAAACCACATTGAGTAAATACATACTACCTCTGTTACAATCTCAAACACGTAGATATCCATCCTAGTTTCTGTCTCGGGATACTAGTTGGGGACAGAGTAGGATGCAGAGTCGGAATAGTGAGAAATGTCATTTCAGCGAACACAATAGAACCGCTGTTTTGCCCTCATACTTCGCTTTTTGAGAGTACCGAATTTGAAGCGAAGGATGAATCTGTTTGCCCTATGAGCTGAAGATTCATTGTACCATGCCTGGGTGGCAGACTTGAATTAGCTGTCTCGATCTCGGTGCCGTTCTCATTGGACGCGAAACGGATATCGCTGGTTGTATGACCATCAAAGTGATGCGACGAGAATGAAATCCCTCTGGCAATTCGGTAAATGATCAAACTTGGCGCGATAACCTGTGACCAAGTAGTCGATTAGTAGAATCAATGAAATATCCGACAATAATATAACTGACTTGAATGTTTCCAAGCATAGGGAGGAACACGTTTGTGAGTGGGCTGTTCAGAACAAACAATACAAGCGCTATTATAGCAAATACGGCATACAGCGCCGCGCTCTCCACTGTCATGGCTATGATGTTGATGTAGGGTGTACCATGCTCCACGCTGATAGCTTCAGCAAGCATCTTTTTATGACGGAGGAGGCGGATGGCTATGAGACACGATGCAGTGACATTGACAGCGACGGAAAGAGACCAGTATGGGATGACAAATTCTTGCACGGCGTGGGTCGAGTAGACCGATCCAGGATGAGCCGATGACCACAGAAAAGCGATGGAACTCCCGATGCTGCCAAGGTAGAAAAGAATCGGTAGAGTGACAACATAGTGCCACCCTGTCCAGATAACATAGCACCGGTACAGCTAATTTTATGTAGCTCTGCCATCAGCATACACCGCGATAGAACGATGGCTGACTTACAAGGAATGCATCAGTAAACCACGTATTGACCACGAATGCAGCACCGACCACCACCTCTGGCCAGACAGAAAGATCGTAGGTACTCTCAGCATTAGCTGTGTAGATTATTGATATCAGCTGCGGTGCACCATAGTTAATGGACACCCCCATGTATATCGTTGTAATTGATATAAGGATGATCGTATATACTAGATAGAGGTTGTATCGTTTTTTATACAATAGACGCAAGTTGGTGAGACTAATGACGAGAAATCCTCCTGATACTCAGTGTCAGCGCGTCTGTGGGCATAGACTTATGGAAACAAACCATAGAGGAGGGCGCTCATATTTGCCCCTACCCATGGGATATAAAAGGCATACTGCAGGGATTCAGGTGGTCCAGAACTTGACATTCTAGCAACAGATGAAGCGGTATACGACCTCGTCCGTATGTTTGAGCTTGACGGGAAAGAATCGGAACTAAATCGTGGTCAGGTAAGCCTTTTGAATCGTACGAGTTCGAGACACATGACTGCCACCCGTTAACGTAAACTTACCTATCTGTATTGGTGTTGGGCTGTCCATTCTATACCATCATTGTCATGATCAAACAAAATGCCGGTTTGTTAGTGCCTGCTTTACGTCGTCGGTGCGCTTGCTTTTATTGAGGCAATATAATTATAGCCACTTGCTTCAGCCGCCTATCATTCAAGCCAGGCTATCCAAGATGGAGAACGGCGAACGTGGTCTTCGATGTTACTTGCACTGGGTTGAACGAATGTACTATCTTCAAATTGGAATAGGTAAGTCTCACACCCCAACAAGGTAGGAGGACTGCATGAACTGTGATTGAGGGATTACGTCAAGCACTAGTTGGAGGCATACAAGCGCATAGTATAGCAACAACGGAGCAGTGAGAACACCAAACCTATCAATAGACGTTAACTAGTCATAAAAACGGGCTCGATGATCCGCTCACCGAGGAAACACTCACCATTGTCCCGCGATTCGAATCATCAACAATGCCGTGTTGTTAATGGCCAGGAACTATCTCTGAAATCCAGTCCCGCGAGGATGGTATCAAATCATTACCAGGAGTTATTTTGATCGACGACGTGAAACGGTGCTTTCTGCGAATGTCTTTGATACAAAAAGAAAAAGACTGCTGTGAATGCCGCACACTCCCTACACGTCCTCGGTTGATGTGCTAGGAGATGGGATGAGAATGGCTATGGTGGAACAACAGTTTCCGCATTATAATTAGCGAGAGTGATGCTGGATCGCGAAGACACAACACAGAATATAGAATGGAGACCCTCCCGAGTTTTAAAGGACAAATAAATAAATATATATCCTCGAGCCAAGTTTAACGTTTGAGGGAGAAAAAATTAGTAGCAGCAACTTGTTTCGATCAAGTGACCTCAGGGTAGCTTTTTGTTTTTGATTCTTTGGTCTTTGCAGGCCTGGGAACCTATGAGCCCTGCGCGCTTCCACTGCGCCATGCTGCTGTTGTTCTTACCGAAGGCTACAACAAAACACCCAGCTACAGATGGCTCTAATCTGAAAATTGCTCTCATACATACCATCGACCGCCATCCAAAAAATTCAGATCACAATGGTACCTAAGTCGTGCATCACATTCAACGCGAATCAAGATTGTATCATACAACAGATCATCAAGTACAGCTTCACAAAAAAGTTACATACACCCCATCCTTCCTCCCGTTCTCTGTAGATGATCATACAAGAAAAAGATAAATAGAATAACTCATTATCATTGTCGCGTCCCATATCTCAAATGCGCTGCCCCCGAGTCCTCGCTCGAGATTGACGGTATTCGTAACGCGTGAATGCTGTTGCAGACTTTGAGTAGAGGTATATATTGAAGAACGCCACAAACATACCATGCCTAGGCCCATCTCGTTCAAGTCCACACATCCAGAGCAATACTCTGAAGGGGAAGAACAGTACACCCATGGTCAGGGAGATTATTGCCCTCACAGGCGCGAGCGCAAAGAATCTGAAGATGTAGAACGGGCCAGATGGAGTGGTTCTGGATACCCAAAACATGAACCTTATAAATTCAATAGCGAGAAAGAACGGGAAGGCGAATATCGTTAGAGCTGAATACGGATGGACGTAATCCGTTGGTCAGAATATAAAAATGCGGGGTAGAGATTAGATCATACAGATGCCATGCTCGACTTGGGCCATTTTTCTGGTATTCCTCACTCTTCAAGATGGCGATGGTGTTGGTTCAACAAACCAAATAAGTTGACAAGTGTAGGCGATAAGTTTGGACGAGCGCTTATCAGCCCAGTGAGAGAAGAGAAGCTTGATCATAATGACAGGTTTTCTAAGATCCGCATGATCATTAATGTAATGAGTTTCCTAAACGTGATACTATCACTAGTGCCATTTAATTTCTTCGGATACCAGCAAAATAAGAAATGGGGAATGGGACATGGGACATAAGTCGGTGACTCAAAGACATTTTCACCATCATGTTTGTTGAATTTCATCATGTATCCGAGTCTCACGCCTGCCAGTTTATTTCCCAGCTGCAGCTGACTGCGAGGCTGTGCAAACATACCTTGAACTCGACAGGATCGAACATCAGCTTAAACACAGCGTTCTTTAGATGCTCTCTGAGCAGCAACATTGTAATGAAACAAATGTTATCCAAGTGCACGTTCTCTTCGCAAGAATACAACAAAGGGGAGTTACACATCGACAATACAACTCTATAATGTTATGACTTCTGTATCTTTGTTACAACACTCGAAAAAGATAGCCACGAATAAAAATAGATCAATTACAAACGATCTAGGAATACCATTAGACTGCTTGCACTAAACAGATTCATGTACAAGCATGATACTCACCAACGTTACCAAGGTCGACGCATGCTTCCTTCACCCGCTCAGATAAAGTCTTCTCACCCTCGCGCACCCAGACACGGGGGTCATAGAACTGTCCGAGCATTAAGCACATAATAACAGAGTTAGATGATTGGGCATACCTTCTTGTTGGGCTTGTCGGCACCTTCAGGGTTACCAACTTGAGTCTGAAGATAATCCTTCTTTTTTGTGACGAAGTCCTATGTAGAGAAAGTACATGATTTTGAATCAACCAAAGCAAAATAACAAAGAGCTTACCCTGATACCAGCCAAGTACGCAAATTGCGTGTCTAGAAATAGGTGCTGTCAGGGGGGGTGTTCATCGCGAGAGGCATCTTTAATCACCAGTATCAACGTTCATCTTGACTACACCATTCTGGACTGCAGTCTTGATCTCTTCCTTGGTTGAACCCGAGCCACCGTGGAAGACGAGGTACCTGAAAAATATTTTAGAGTCATGCTGATTTGGTGGCATATTCGGTTCATGCTTACAATGGCTGTTCTGGCTTCCCTCCCAATTTGGCACTGGTGTATGCCTGGTGCTTGCCTAACAAAGCGGGCTGTAGTTTAACGTTACCGGGCTTGTACACCCCATGCACGTTGCCGAACGCAGCTGCGATACTGAAGTTCGGTCCAACGGCACTCAGAGCAGTGTAAACATCGTAGATATCTTCGGGCTGAGTGTAAAGACTAGCATTATCTACTCCCGTGTTGTCGACACCATCTTCCTCTCCTCCGGTGATACCGATCTCCATTTCGAGCCAGATACCGAGAGGGGCCATACGCTTGAAGTACTTAACGCAAGTGGCGATGTTCTCTTCTTTGGGCTCTTCGGAGAGGTCAAGCATGTGGGAGGAGAAAAGAGGCTCTTGGTGCTGTTTGTAGTATTCCTCATTGGCAGCAAGCATGCCATCGAACCAAAGAAGAAGTTTGTGCGCACAGTGGTCACTGTGGAGAACGACGGGGCTAAACACGTAAAGGGGGGGTATTGAGCAGCTTGTACAAGCGCCAAGGTGTGGATAAAGCGGCTTACACGCCGTACTGCTTTGCAACGGTCCGAATGTGGTGGGCAGCGGCGATTGCACCGGTGATCGAGGCTTGCTGCTTGTCGTTTGCGAGACCTTTTCCAGCAAAGTATGCGCTTCCTCCTTGAGAGACTTGGAGGATGATGGGGGATTTGATGTCTCTGAAATACTTGTTCAGATGGAGTGGGACCAACGTATGAGCTATTATACCTCGCAGCTTCGAGAACGGCGTTAGCGGTAGACGATGAAGTCACGTTCTTTGAGATGCATTTAGCAAAGGATCATGAATAAATATCAGCACTCACAATGGCCTGTGGATTGAGGTGACGATAAATTTGTCATAAAACATACTTAACTTTAATACTCACCGGGATCGCGAACTAGCAGATCATCAAAACCGTCAGATTTGACTCATGTGAATATACGGAGCGCAATTACCTTGTTTTCTTTGGCATAGTCGAACAATTTGCGAACATTGTCACCAGTCAAGACACCAGCCTACCAAACATTTAAAAAAAATGAGTTCATCTAACAACGGCACTGCGATTGATCCGCCTGCTTACTGGAACGATATCGAGGACACCCATGTCTGATTGTGAGTGGCGATCTGGTAAGTTGCAAAGTGGGTGATGTTAGAACGGGATATCGGGAATAGCAGGGTGTCTTCTTATACCCTGTCCGAGTTGCGATTACTTACAGATTGCACTGTAAAGAAGAAAGCGCTCTTGCGGGAATCGATAGCGGAAAAGTGCAAGTGCGTCACGTGATCTCGAGATATCAATCCATCTTATTATCCGGCCCGTCATCTTCTTATACAGGCCTCATGGACGTGAACCGGAGGCGATGGATGGCTACTGGAAAGTTAAATTTGCTGAGAAAACATATTCTTACACACGACGCCAACGTTCTTTCTACTTTATTACACCTTCTGGACCAGCGTGTGGTTCCCTCCAGAAACGCTCACGGGTCCGCTCCCGCTTTCCTTGCCATCTAGAGTCACATTTCCACTCCCAGGCAATACCACGGTTCCGTTCGTTCCTTCTGGAGTGGTCACAAGAACGGTGAGAGTTCCATTGTCGACGGACCATTTCACCCCAAACCAGCCAAGGCTAGTCTCGTACCCTCCTTCGGCCGCATCTAACCCACTTAGAACGGGCGCAACACGCCATGTCGCGCCTTGAGGCGATGTTACTTGTAAGCCAACGACATAGAAGCTCAACGCTGGCGTTGGGCCTGTGCTCCAGCCATGAGAGTGGCTCGTGTAAGAGTAGTCGTAGTCGTAACCAGCAGCGGCCCGGTATCTGTAGCAGTGGGTGAAAATCATTGTGAGTAAAGCCTTTCCATCTGAAGCTCTACGTGGAGATGCATACCCAAGAGATCCGTTCGCTGTGAAACCTTCCAGGAACGTCGAGTGCACGCTGATGTTCGTGTATAGTATATAGCCCCACTCCCGGCGCAATAAGTCCAGCGCGCGACTCCCGTTACCGGCAATGAAATGGGCTTGCAGCTTATGAGAAAGAGCGCTACCGATTAATTGAGCTTTTCGTGAGAGCTCGGAGAGTACGCACCTCCAAACCGCCGATGAAAGGGATAATAGTATCAGCGAGCTCTGGACACAGAGGACCAATGTCAGTCCAGTAATTGGTCAATCCCACACTGATTTGCTGGTTTTGTTCTGGCGTTTGCGTCAGGTTATACACTACAGCAAGGGAATTACCATCCTCTGGGTACATTGTCGTCGTTTCGTTGTCACGATACATTCCTGCCGCGGCATCCCAAAGCATACTATTGTAAGCTGTCTTGACTATTGTGGCGTTGGCAGCGTATGCTTCTGCCAGCGAGGTGTCGCCTAGGTGCGTTGCAAGATCTGCAGCAGTGGTAAGTGTCTAGATGACCAATTTGTCATTGACGTTGTTGCGAATATGATAAAGCACGCAAACCTGATACAGTAAAGCATTTGCAGCCGAGTTGTGGCCTGTACCGCCAACCCTTCCCCAATCATTTGACCAAGCAGCAGTGACGTTCATCAAACCGGTATCATCCACCTGAGCCTCGAGGAAAGCCACTGCCTTTGTGTAGTTTGCCCATAAGTCCTGCACGGTGCTCAAGTCACCAGAGTACAGGTAATAGTTATAGAGGCCTATCAACGACCAAGATATATATGTGTCGCTACCCTGGCCATTGATAGGAGGCCCAGAGTAGTTGAAAGCTCCAGTGGTGACATTTTGGGTGGAGAACATGACACGGACAGAGTTCTGGACTGGAAGCAAGTCATTAACGGAGACTTGACGAGTGTGGCTTGATATGCCCATATCCCCTACAAGGTCTCAGTCAACATAAATTCAACAGAGCAGCGAAGGTTTTATTTACCTGGCCAAACGTTCCTGTGAGGTTATGGCTTGATTAGATACGCAGAACGATTCCAGAAATCAAGATGTACCTGTCTCTTTTGGCACCGTCAACCAAGATGGGACCAGTAACCGGGCCGCCAGTCGCATTGTTGGCCCATCCTGTCTTTTTGTCAAATTCCGCGATATACGAGATTTAAAAATGACGCACCAGGAAGAAGTCCTCCATTCTGTCTTCCTGTATTCACGTCGATGACATTTGTTTGCACAGTATATGCACCTCCATACCAAATTTTGGTAATGAAGTCGGAATCATGGAAATTGTTGTCTTTTGCATAGAAATAACCTGTGTAGTCACGAAGAGCGTCACCTGCAAATGGTTCAAAAGTTATATTGAGAACGACGTTGGCAATTGACAATGCATCATCCGCGTTGGACACAATGGTGAGGTAACGGAAACCTCCACGAAGGAGTCCAGGCGGCTGAGTGAACGTTCCAAGTGATAGTGGTGCCGCCACAGATTCAACTCCGTCAGAGTTTTCTGTGGAAAGGGTGCGAGAAGAGTCATCGGACTCCGTAGGGCTTATGAACAAGGGAGATTCAGTGAAAGACAGGGAAAAGGCCGATGATGTGGTAGCGTTCACAACATCTAAAGAGATTAGCCCTCCGACCTAACAAGAAGATTAGTCTAACAAGATAGGATTGAAGATCAAGATCAAACCTCTTGTCCAAAATCCAGCACGACATACGAGCCATTCCCTGATAAAGTTGCGCTCGCATTGGTTGAATTCTGGACCAAAGACTGTGCATCTGTGACAGTGCCATTTATTTCATGCACGTAAGCTGGCCGCACGGACCGGGAGGAAGGCGCATAGTTGAACTCATCCCAAGGGCCAGGAGGTGCAAGAGCAGTGCACAGTGGAGAGAACAAGGTTGCAGCAATATACAATGCAAAGGCGGAGTACATGATATTGAGTAAAACTTCGAAAACAACATCCTGGGGACATTTTAAGAGCTAAGGAACAATTGCAATCTGCACATTCTGAACGGGTACTAAGGCCCGCTGGAATAAAGTTGAGGATCATTCTCCCGTTTAAGTCAGTCATGAGACTGGAGAAGACAAGAAGGTTAGACACACTTCATAATTCTGAGCGAAAGACCCGTAGTGCAGGACTAACCTCATCCAATAGAAATAGCTTTTGTATGGGTAGGATGACATCTTCCAATACCCCCAGCATGATGCAAGCCGTCATGTGGGCTGGTCACTGGATGCACCACCGGCCTCTTTGAAGTTGTTATTGTAAGAAAAGCTCTACAAGAATTATTGTTGCACAAAAGGCTGTTCTAATAAGAACGACCTTGAGCCATGGCCACAGAGTTTCAGTTCTGAGATGAGAGGACTCGGAATGGCAGGCATCATTCGGTTCCGAATATCGATGGATTCAGACGCGTTTATAAGATTGTATTGTGCTGATCATGAGCTCGAGAAGCTTGAATCAACGTGATTCACTGTCAGTGAAAAGTCAGCTCGAATTCTGGATACGTATCGTGGATACCCACAGACATTTGGAAAGTAGCTTTTGGGTCAAGTCCGTGACCACTACGCGTGTGAATTACAATCTTACACTCAGACCATTACTGCTACAGGTAACTTGGCTCACTGGCGCTCACTCCTAGGAGACAATTTCTTTGTATAGGCGCGCGATGGATTAATCAAAATAATATTCACTCACCTTTGCTCACTGGCACCAGCGCTCATTGGCACTGATGGGAAATGCGGCCTTGTACTTAACTACCACCTCCACGGTCCATTTGACTCCCAACAAATACTGTAGGACTGGATTTACGGACCCCTAGAAGCAATAAAGATATCACGTTGTTTGAACACTGCCATCGACGAGTTTCTACAATCCGAGGATGGTCATTGCACCCGGCTGCTTCGCGCGTTCAGTTTGCGTCGAGGGCTGAGGGAATTAGAGTCACGACTTCAAATATAATACAAGGCCAACAGATATACGCTAGAGACGGCCTGTCAATGCTGTACAGCGCAGACTTGTCTCTACATACGATTAAAAAATGCCAGGAAGCCGGTCTTCCACGATCAGAGCAAGTGAAATTTTTCGCCCGTTATAATTTGTGAGTTGCTTGCGTTCATTATCTGTCGTTCGTTACGAATCCTGGCATAGATACCAGAGGCAGCAAAGAGAGTTTGTTGAACAGAAACCTTATTTCCAAGCCTATCGTCCAGCTGCGAAAGTTATCTACTGCCATTTCCAGAACTGTCGCCGTCTATACGAAAACATAATGGTACATATGCTATCTCGAAAAGACTGTAAGAAGGCTAGAACATCTAAAGGTCGACTGGAAGAAACTCAATATATTCTAAATTTCATTATACCTACGCTCGTTAAATATAAAGAAGCTCAAATGGGTCTTCCGCAATCAGAGGGACGCAAGTGTCTCGAACGTTTCGACCAGTGAATGCTCTCTCGATTTGATCTAGCATCCCTTAGAATAATTATGATTCCTGGTGCAGATTTAAAAAGGACCAAAAACGGCTCTCAACAGAGACACGCCTTGTCGACAACTGTCGTTCGGTTACAGAGAATATCGTGCGTCACCTCGAAAATTATCGAGATCTATACCAAAGCATACAAGTATGTATGCTCTTCTAAGGAAAACAAGGAGACTAATAGATCTCAATAGATTCCTGCTGCGACACCTACGGCGAAACCATCCCTAGGCTCTCCTGATGGTTCGGGTTCGTATATTATCTCATGTCGGGTTAGGCAGCTCAGTTCATCAATCACTCGTTCACTCTAGTGCCGCAATCCACCACGAAAAATGTCCCTCCCACGCCTTCACGAAATCAGACTCGCAGCTCTTCCTCCATCACGAGCAGCAAGCCCACAAGCCCTGCTCCATATAGCCCCCCGAAGGCTAACGTTGCATTAGGCAACAGTTCAAACCCTCGCTTGTCCTCAGGAGGACAACAGTTCTCTACCATGAATCAAAAGGGTGGGACCATAGCTCGTTTATAGCATTTGCATTGCTGACTACCGTCATGTAGGACGGAACTTACCTCTGAACAACCCACATGCAAATTCACCTTCCGTAACGCCTGCCTGTAGTCAACGTGCTGGATCACACGCATCTCCAACAGGAAGCGAAGCGTCACCACACGCTGGCACATCCCCTGGAGTATCAGCATAGGACATTATCATGTCAAATAAACCACCTACCTTGAATTCTTACACTAAGGATGGAATCACTTGTAACGTCAGGACATATACGCAGGCTGTTATCTCAATGGGATCTCTGATGGAGATGCCAACCGTTCACGTTGGAGGCCATCATAATACCGGTGCAGGTAAGCTAGTAACAATTATGTCTCGTTTTCAGAGCTCATGTCCATATACAGTTAAACAATATAATCTCAATGCTCAATAGGCCAATGTTGTCATTGCAGAATATTTCTATTCATACTGCCACTAGCTTGTATGAAGCAGTGGTGTGCCAAACCTCAGCTCTATAAACTTACAAGTCATGATCAATACTTCTATCTCTTATCACTGCGTCATAATTGCGAGCGACATGTATTCTATCTTGTACCATTCTGTATTCTAAATCATCCTTTATTTTTTCCGTCATGGCAAGTCAACAATGGATTCGGGTTCGAAACCACAGAGACTGAGACATGGCATGGCTTGAAGATGAGTCGGACGCGGGTTAGATTATGATTATGGAATTTATATCATTGTTGTCATCGTGGCCTCTGCTTCGACTAATGTCTAGTGGTTACACGCCCCAAAAACGTTCACTCGGAATAGAAACTCAACTTGCTCCGAGTCAGTCCCACGGAAAAAGGCAACACCATTTGAAGCACATCGGCTCGGTTGCTCGTAAAATGTTGGGCCCGCCATGGATTGTCTCCCAGTCGAACGACGCACTGCGCAAAGTGCTTCAGGCAGTAGAAATCGAGCCGTGTTTTGTGGACCAAGCTGGACTGGATTCTTGGGGCTAGCGAGGATGGGAAGATGGCCATGTTATGACTCACCATAGTGTTACTAGTGCTACTAATACTTGCTGGGGCTTTCCAAGCTTGATAACGATTGAACCAAGGATAGTCAAGTGCACATTCTTTCCAGGACTAATCGATTTTTGTAACTGCCTTTTAACACTCAGCGGCCAAGGTCACGTAAAGTGGGGCACCGCTTCTTACTAAAGGCTGCTGCCCAACCAGGGCACAGTCCAGCGTGCAACGTTCGTATTGGTTCTGGCGCTTGTCTTGTCTTTCCTCTTTCTGTCTCCTGGGATGGTCTTCTATTACTAGCTTAGCCATGTTGGTATATCTAACTTGGACAGCCAATCAAGCATTAATGGCTGCCCAGCCAACATCGACGATATCATACCTCCTTACAACCCGAATTACCACCCATGAGTCTCAAACAATCAAATCAACCCCGATGGGAGGACTTGCCCCGTCTTTGCAAGTGTGCAACGGGCGATGATGTCGAACTCTGGCTGGACCAGCTTGTAGGAGACTTGAAACGTGCAGGTATCTCTTGTGAATATTGGTCGAATATTGCCATCCAACTATTGGATGAGGATCTCAGGGTACCGGTGCGGGATAAGCTCGAAACGATAGAGAAAGGTGGTTGGAGCTGGGAAACCTTCAGCCGATATGTGAGACGTATGTGCTCACTTCAATGTCTTTATCTCGACTATAACTCTACTTTTGCATCTACAGAAGAAGTCAATGTACACTGCAGTGAGCGCGGTTTACATGGTCTGTGATTGTCCGTATGTACTGAAGAGGTAATGTAGAACCGACAATGTTTCAGAATTTCTGTAGCAATCATCCGGCGCTTACTATGGTTGCCGGTGCAAGTCTTGTATCAGTAGGATGTGCGCTTGCTCTCCCAGCAATGGCAGGTGTAGTGGGCCTGGGTGCAGTGGGTTCAGCTGGAGGTTCGTCCACAACTGCACTTGCTTCTTGTATTGCGGTTGTCTAAAATTCCTTGTTCATGATCACAGTTGTACTTTCTGGAATGCAATCACTTGCGGGCGTAGTAGCAGTGACAAGTGGGACAGCAATGGTCAAGAAAACAGTCGACGGGTTGGAGGATAAGTAGGCTTCCAGACAACTTTATTCTGACATCTCAGTGGTGCGCTTGTCTGCCTTTTATCCCTGAACCACCATTCTTTGTTATCCCTTTCCATATTGTAACCTTGTAGCTGAAGGACAACTATACCAACTGTAACGTTGAAATACTATCCAATCCTATAACGACTTGATTCATGGTTCATGCATTAGTCAGCTGTGCCCCTCGCTTTCATGAACCCATTTAGTCGATAAGGTGAATGTTTTGTCCTGTAAAAGTCTGTGGAATGTGCTGAAAAGGTGACAGATATTTCGTTACGTATCAGACGAGTCTCAAGGCGCTCGAGAAGGTTTGATCAAACTGAGCGGGTTTCGACGTCCTTGTAAAGTAAAAGGGCTGCTTTGCAAATATACGGCAGTGTTCGGATCCAACCAAGTCGCCTTGTGGGAACTGCTGCAACTTGCTCTAGTACAAGTCACAAAGCATCTCAATTCTACACTTTTCTGCGCATGTTTGATCTAAAGAACATTTTGAGGAGGCTGCAGTCGTGGAAACACGAGCCGGCGTTTGCTCAAATCACAGATCCTGATAAATGGGTGTATAAGCTTGCGCCTTTAGGAAAGGCAGCGGAAGGCGAGCTTCTCATCTCAACCGTGATTCAGAGATTACCCTGATGGATATTCTTAGGTTTCCAGGCCCCTACATCCAGTGAGATGGGGACGCTCAGCGAACATTACAGTTGCATGTATAAGATTGCCCCGCTTGAAGCGATGAAAAGTGAGCTTCCCATTCTAAACACAATAAATTTTTTATTTCACGATCTTATCAGGATGTCCTCAGGCTTCCAGGTCCTTACATTCAGTGAGATTGGGACGTTCAACAAGCAGTTCATCCCACTACTAGGAGAAGTGATGAAAGGTGAAATTCCATTGCAATCACGATATATTTAATTTGACGACTTTGTCTAAATACCCTCAGATATATGGGTCCCCCAGCTTTGCTATTTGAAAAAATTCCACGAGGAACGTTCGGCCTCCATGCGCTATCTTGGTATTGTTCTTATAGTAGTTGGTGTTGTACTTGTTCTCCGCAAGGTTGGTTCAGTGGCTGCAAGGGCAGCTGGTTTCAGTCACATTGGGCCTGTTGCAGGTTAGTTTATATTTCATGCCTGCTCATTGGTTCTAACAAAGGAATAGGCTCAATGGCGGCTAGGTTTCAGTCCTCTGTATATGGTGCCACTACAGGCGGGATTTTCTCTGCCATACAATCGTTTGCAATGACGGCTGTCTCAGATGCCGTCCCTGTCATTGTCGGCGGATGTATGATTGCTGCAGGCACGATACTTTTTAGAAAAAGTTGTTGAATATGTCAGCTAGTTTCTGATATTCACTTGTTCACTCGCATCGTGTCGCTGAACGCATGGATTCGAATCCTATTATTGGTGTGGGAAAGAAGCAGCTTGGTGCGAGACATCGTATCCATGTATACACGAGTATGGAACTCACGATGGCTTTCTAACTATATCGTATAGTGCCTGAAACGTGCCTAACATTTCTCAATGTTTCTTGATGCCTCTTCCTACAGCAGTCGCAAAAACGTTAGAGTCGTTGGATATCAAACCCTCTGTATACCCTAGACATTTCTGCGATGACGATATCATCGCACGTTGGCTGCATGAGGTCGTAGCAGCCTTTGAGAACGCGGGTATTTCTCATTGTTGGTGGCCCGATGCTGCCATACATCTCCTGCCAGAAGGGCAACTCAGAAGAGTAATGGAAGGCATACGGAGCGCCAGGACTGATGGTAAAAACTGGAATTGGGAGAACTTTAAAGGAGATATGAAACGTGCGGTTATCAGCACACTGATATCAGATGATCTTTCCTAACGTATTCGTTCATGCTGTAGGTGAAGCGAAGAAAAGTAAGCTCATATCTCCGCTATTGGATCATGCGTGTAACGATTGAATTCCGTTGTAGTCGCGCATGCCTCCATATTTACGCGCTTCTGCGATAACCATCCCATGCTGGCGTTGACAGCTGGAGTCAGCCTCGCGACAGCAGGGCATGCGATAGCAAACATGGGGAGATTCGGTAGCGCTAGCCCTATTGCAGGTTCGCTAGTCTCTTTGCCTCTGTATCTCATAGATGGTCAGCCTTTATGTCCGCGCAGCTGCTCTACAGTCGTCGATGTACGGGACATATGCGTATCCATGGCTTCCTGGAGCGAAAGGCCTTGCAATGACAGCCGTACCAACTGCAGCACCTGCCTTCACAAGAGGCGTGCCAGGCGTTGGCGGTGGGGTTACATTTGTGGCGAAAGCAGTTAGCCAGTATGCGAGCAGAGCAAGGAGCAAACTGTAAATGTAAGGGGAGTTTGAAACAGAGTGGAGGACTGCTTACCCTTCTGTGTTATAACTGGTGGGTCTTCATGTATGTCTTTCTCCGTGTAAACCATTGTACTTGTGATAAGGATCACTTTCGAAACGATTGTCATTGGTCTCGTAGACAAGTGGATTCGGATATGTTGTCGAGTTATGCTGACCTAAACTTACTTTGCAAGTGATCATGTGGAAGCTTATAATCAGATAAGACTTGTATAGTAAATCGTTTCATTTTTCTTGTGCAAATGGGAAATGAAACAACAACGATACAGCAGTGTTCATGGTAAACAGGTTGGAAAACACTGGCAGCAGTCAACATGAATTTGGCGGACACTCGGACCAGAACGCAATAGTTGCACAGCCACATGTGGGCGGCAATTACATAATATTTGGATGATCAAAATTCCGAGTCTTAGAATGCAACTCAGTATCAGTACTCAGTCACGGTACTAGCAGGGCGACCCCCACATCATGCTTTCCTACACAATTCTGAGATGGGCGTTAAACTATGTGAGCTGCTGTTTTTGCTGAAATCCCTTGAACGTGATCAGTTCGAGTGAAACTCATTAGGGTCATAGATGTAGATAACTGCAAGAGGTTGACATCTTGAAATCGATGTGAAGCAGTACCGCATTTTGGTTGGGGTGAGGCTCTGCTGAGACATCTTAGCGGCGTATGTTGCTGTAGCTTAATGTGCAGTTCATCTTGACTGCCGTTGTATTCCTGGTACCGTAGGTTACCAGGTCTCAGAACCAGCTATTGACACTACTTTTGGCCCCGGTGAGTCGTACCGACCATCCGCACTTGGCACGTGAGCGCCATCTCTTTTCACCGAACTGCCACAGACATAGTACCACAGACACACATCTTTTTGTGCAGGAACAGTATGTGCTTCTCAACACCCCATACTTCCCTTGCTTCCAATTAACACCAATGAACTTGAATGAAAATGAGTTGTCTCGAGAACACATAACCAATGCAATCAATGTAACAACCAAGAGTTTGTTACTCCGGCGCACAACTCAGACAAGCTATAGAGATAATGATGAGGGAGTGGTTACCCTTAAGCTTCAACAAGTTAGTTGTGAGGATACAACAGGAGGACTCGCTGAGGAGTCTCCTTGATCTATTGGGGTATATATACTACTACAGGTTTGTTTGTACATATGTACTATAGAGTTGATTAAGGCAGTGGCTGATGATGTCAAGGGCACAGCCCGTGTGACCAGCTCCTGCGTGAGATACTTGTAGCTAAAATAAGAAGGAAAGTAGTGCAGTGCGAGAAGGTAGAGTTTGAACAAAATGGAAAGTGCCGCATGGCACAATGTGTGAAAACTACAGTATAAAGTTAAAGAGGAGAATGAAATTCAAAGGTCCGAAAATTGTGTATCGTAACAATCAAACCATTTGTCTTGCAGTGCCCCTTTGACGATTCGAGTGTCATGTTGCATTTTGAAGAAGGGTGTTGGCAAGGTCCTGTAGAAATCCTTGGTCGGTTTTTTGATCGAACCAATGACAATAACCATGCCTACTTTGAGCTGTATGGTGTACATTACTTCAAAACTTGTAATTTAAATATCATCATTATTCCAAATGTCTCGCACCTCAAGCTTTCGTACCACATTCTTACCATATAATATAAACAAATGATGGTATAATTTTTGCCACGGGGCCAGGAGTGCCCGGAGGGCAATGTTATTGGAAATACAAACAGAACTATCAGGCTGTAATCCAAGAGTTGCACAATATCTTGGTTATCATCTTCCCAGTTCTCATTCGGAGGGGCCATGAAGCTACCCAATAAATGGCTTTATAGCTTTGTAACAAAGTCGCTTGTAGATGCTGGTGAAAAGTAGCCCTGAACTCCAACTTGTCTGACCATGTTTTTGCGGACCGTAATATTGGACCCCCTAGGTATGTGAGGAAGTTCCCTACCTGTACTAGAATATTTCCAGCAGTACAGGAATATGCATCATTTGACTCAAGCTACATTCAAGGGCCTCGTGAATGTACATACGCCCAGCGGATCATCAATAATCCTCTTGG
Organism: Serpula lacrymans var. lacrymans S7.9; assembly: GCF_000218685.1. Classification (NCBI taxonomy): domain Eukaryota; kingdom Fungi; phylum Basidiomycota; class Agaricomycetes; order Boletales; family Serpulaceae; genus Serpula; species Serpula lacrymans. The sequence continues at coordinate 172,735 of NW_006763290.1, read as the reverse complement.
TCGCCGGCCCTGCTTGCTGTGCCCACATAATTGCATCATGTTGAGCATCTCTACATCATTAGCCTATCAGAAAAGTACGTCTTAGTGGGGCGCCGAGTCAGAGAGAAATATCACTTTTTTGGGCACCTTGAAATTTTCAATCTGTTATCAATTAGACAGCATCTTCAACACTTCAATGTCTTATAAGGCCTATATCATGGTGAGAGACTCCTTTGTACCCTTTACTCTCTGATGATTGAGGTTTCTGGACATGAGTCACTTCGTTCACAATTCAGTTCCACCACTCTTGATTGGGAACTTCATAGCAACCTATCTCTGTGGTGTACTCACTCTCCAGGTGTGCAATTACTATCAGCGCTATCACAAGGACCGCGTCTGGTTTAAAGTTTTTGTGGGTGGTATTATATGTCAAATTACCATCTTCTAATGTTTCTGTTGTTACACCATCTCAAGGTTGCTTTCATATGGTGCGTTTTGGTGAAGCAGGCTGTATACACTATCAGTGACTGGACATAGGCTTCAAGGGACGGGATTTGCTGTTTCAGTTTTCTACACCATCTACGTATTAACTATCACTCAATTTGGTTGGCAATTGGCTGATGATATGATCTGGATACCCCCTTTGTTGGGGTGCTCTATCCTGTTCAGTAATATTTTGACATCGTCTGTTCAGGTAACATTTTATGGCGATCCTTGTTACCTCTATTTGAGATCATTTTACTGATATATAATAATATAGGCTTTCTTTTTGTACTGCATATACATATTGTCTTGAAAGCTTTATATCCCTATTTAATGTTGGGTCATATTGTCCTTATGGCTATCTGGGGATTTGTTTATTGCAGCAGAATTATTCAAGGGGAAGGATAATAGCTACCAATGGTAGTGGTTGATCACAAGTTCACTCAACATTGGATTCTTGGTTGACATAATCATTGCTGCCAGTCAAATGTACTGCTTGCGCCAGGCAAGAGCCTTGGCAATGAATGAGTAAGTGTAGGAATCAAGCTTCACTGAAGTGATCTGATATATCTGTTTTCTTAGTATCATCGTAGTATTGGATCAGTTGTTGGTCTGGACATTAGGTATGTTTTTATGTGCAATTGGGTATTTTCGTTGCCTGATTAATTCACTGTACAGAGATTGGTCTCATGACAAGGTGATAAATACCCATTTCTGTTGATACTGTGGCTAAGAAAAATGGACGATCTTCAAGTTTCCTCCATCTAACCGCCCTAATCCTCTTCAAGGCTATGCGAGAAAGTTGTGAGTCTAGCCTACCAACATCAAAACATGCCTACATAACATCTGAGTCCTCAGATATATGGCTTGCTTTTTATGCAGTCAAAGGCGAAGGCAGGTTGTTTTCATCAAAGTGAGCTCTTTGTCGGAATTTGCTAACAGACAGACGTGGGCAATGGTTAGTTGTTGCTAATGCTGTGATGGCATTGTAAGTAATTGTTCATCATATGGTCCACAAATCCTCTGACTCAATATCTATGTAGTTTGAATACTCGCAAGGCTCCTCAAGAGAAACATCATGAAAGGAGGGAGACTGCTGTTAATCCGCTTGGAAGTATACGTGTGGCTAATCTCAGCATTACCGGGGTAGGTCTTGTCAAGTCTGCCACTATATTGTTACCTTACCATGTAATTTGGAAGTGTTGTACCGCATAAATAGGCTAAAGCAGAGGTTTTACGGAAGACATCCCTATCCCTAGCCTTGTGAGTTGGTGTTAAAAGATAGACAAGCTGTACCGCTGATTTCTTGACTGTGCAATGATGGGAGTTTTGTTGCAGCAAATGCAGACTACTAGGGGTGCATTTGGACCCATCAAAGACTCATCATTATACATCAGTTGAGATACCCACTATGAATTGCAGGAAATACAATCTTAGAGGGGTTCAGAGTTGTTAGATTTAGATAGATATTTATTTTATTCCACTGCATTGCGAGCTTATTTTATTCATCACACTGAACAAAACTCCCAAATTGAGTGAGGTTGGTGTCCAAGGGATGTTCAATTGTGAAAAAATTGAAACTACTAGGCAATGCTGTGGGTATATTTGTTTGCAGGTTAAACAAAATTAGGGCTGGAGAACTTTAGATACAAGGGCTAAATTGAGTACAAGGACTAGAATATATGCGAAGTAAATAAATTATATGAACTTGTTGGTGTGTGCAAATGAAACAAAAATGAGGATGAAGAAAAGTACATGCAGAGAGCTGAATTAGATGCAAAGGCTGGAATAAGTGCGAAGCAAATAATTCCATGGACATGTTTTTGCGTGGTGAGGAAACAAATAAGAGGGCGGGCGAATGACCAAAGGTTAAATTTGGATGCAAAAATCAGATTGAGTACGAAGGCTAAACTGTGTGTGCGATGATGGGGTAATTGTGGTCATCATTGCAAATCCTGTGTGCCAGCCAATGGTGGAAAGCCTCCTTGGTGCAAATGAATCCTGAGGCTTCATTCCAGTACCCAGCGCTAAAGGCCACGGAGAAACCAATCTTGGCAACAACCTTCTCAGCAAAAGCACAAAGAGACACGTCCTCTGGCAGCTTGAGCTTTCATATGTCATCCGTGGACAGAACCATGACCTTGACAATGATTTGGCTGTCCTTGGGCGCCCACTTGGAGGTTCTGGTAACCTCGTAGGTGGGGGGACTTTCGTCACCAAATTCTATATTGGCGCTGGTGACTGGAAGGTTGGTGATATATCTGAGGAAATGTGCTGTGGAGTTGATGAGAATTGCCCCTGCGCAACGATGGCTACGTTTGAAAATGTCATCCTGCATGCGGGCCGTCTCTTGAATTACCTCTTCCGCTCTTTCTTGGATGGAGTCCAAGATAGGACAGGGAGAGGGGTGCGGACGGAATGTGCTGATTTCCATGTAGCAGAGAATGTTGAGGGGACGTTGACAAGGAGTGTGATGAGTAACAGGTGGGTGCTCTGGAGGAGAACTGGGTAGTTGCTGCATGTGTGTGCAGTGCCCAGGGATGTCCAGGAAATCCCCAGGATGGGATGTAGTCCCAACTATGGCGCTTGTAAAGTTATAGGTGGCAACATCAGCGGTGTCATTGGGGTGATCCCCAGATACCTCAATGACAGCAATATCGGGAATATTTGGATTATTATTTATGGGGATATTATCAGTCGAGCTGGTACTATACACAGATACATCATCAGGCTCCTTGCTTTCAAGGACAATGGATAGCCGAGGATGTGGGATATCTGGACAGACCTGGATGGTTAAGTTAGAAACAAATGGGAAAGCTGGAAATACGGGATGCAAACTCCGTTGTTCTTTGGGATGTCTAATCCAAGATCTTGCACAATGTGGATAGAACCACGGGATAAGGGTCAATCGCCCTGGAGGTTTGACATCATATTGGAGGAGCAAGGGAAAACAGGATTGATGTAGCAAAGGGAACCAGGTTTGCAAACCAAGGATCTACAGAGATGTTCGTCGAGTAAAGTAGCTGGGGCCTTGTGGGAGTAGCCGGTGTTTGAAGGAGGGTAGGAGTGTCGGAAGACCTTGAGGAGATACTTGCTGTCTTGCTGTTGACCAGGGCAGGAAGGATAAGGGGTTGTAAAGATGGCTTGGATTCAGCTTTGCGCCGACGAGCGTGATAGATATATCCAGCAATCAAGAAGCCAAAGACAACAGCCATGACACAAGGAGCCAAGTAGATATGAAGCATATTTGAGCCAGAAGACGGCTGAGGTTGCGCGGTTGAGGTAGCAGAGAGAATCATAGAAGTGGATATTGGTGCCATTGCTAATGTTGAAGATTAGGTATTAAGGGACAAGATGATAGGATTTATGAAAGTCCTTGCAGAAGAGGCTGACTGAATTTTTGTCCATAAACTGAGACACATTTTATTGTAGTTCAGACTGAGAAACAGAGCCAGCCGCTTATCAGCCTTTCAAAAAGGCTATTTGAGCCATCCAATAATTGAGGAATGAATGTCAGCCATTTAGATTGAGACCGCCAAAATGGAAAGTTCTGAACAGTTGCTAAATTGGCGTATCAGGCATCTTTTGGCGCAGTGCAATGACATCTCCTGTACTTGCAGTCGAGGAACAGACAAAATAGATTATGGATGAGCTGAAGAAAGTGCCTGGAATGATAAATGCAAGACTTGAGAAGTGCAGATACCCTACATAGTCATCAAGCACTGAAATGCGGTCTGCATGATGTGTAGCAACTTTCCTTTCGAACAAGCGGTGTGCCTTCAGTGTGACTTCTCCTACGAGTCTCCTCCACAGGTGTGCAGAGATGGAGCTCGAGGGTCGAGAGGATATTTTGACGGGGTTTTCTGCTGAAACATAAGGGAGACGGTGAGAGTTGTGGATGAGTTGTTCTTTTTTGGAGTTCAAAATTACTGGGCTGCTCTTTGCATTCAATTCACAGAATCACTACAGGGGTGGTCAATACTCGCATGATTCCTTGTCCTACTGCTCAGTGCTTGTTGATTTTTGCAACATATGAAGAAGTACTAGCTCATCTCAATGATCCCTATCAAACTTGCATCGCGGTCATGGAGGAGAGTCGGGAACAAATGCAGGTAGAAAGCGATGAAGAGGGGCACCAACAGACCCCGCAGACACCTCCCCATGGACCAGTGTTCCAGTATCACCCTAACTCTGGTTATGAATATGGAAGAGGACCAAACCTGTTTCAACAAATGGATTCTGATGAAGATCGTTTTGCAAGATCGAAGAATACAGCATTTCTGGCCTTTTTCTTCGAGAGAGGAATGGGAGCTTGCTGAATTTCTGAATGAAAATCTCAATCAGACGCAGTTGGATGCCTTCCTAAAACTGAAATGGGTATTGCAATGCTTTGTTACCTATTACATATATTTATCATGTTTGCAGACATGTAAACAAACATTGCTGTTCAGTTCTGCACACCAACTATCAAGCTTTATGGACTTTCTGCCCAGCGGCCCAAAGTGGAAAATGCAGACTCTTGTCGTTGTTGGCTATCTTACTATGGCACCGATCAGGCTGTTCTTTAGAGATGGCCTGGAGGTGGCAAATAGTATCTTTTCAAATCCTATTTTTGCTAACCAGGCCCTGGAGGAACATTGTGTATATAGTGAATTCATGACTGCAGACTACGCTTGGGAACTTCAGGTAGGTGATATCTTCAGGACTGGTTGCTTTATATATATATATATATATTGAAGAGTGTGTAGGATCAGTATCCGGTAGGCGCTACTGTGATGGGGATTATAGCGGGTTCAGACAAGACGGCCGCAACCAGAAGAACAGCTGGAATGCAGATGCACCCAATATTCCTTAGTCTCGCCAACATCAACTCTGAGGTGCACATGAAGGCAACTTCCCATGCATGGATGTGTACAGCATTCATGCCCATTGTGACCTTCAACAATGTTCACCCAGAGTTCCATGCTGTTCTTGATGCACAGCTTTGGCACCGTTGCATGGACATGGTCATAAGCGTGTGGCAAAATGTGGGCAGATTATGTCAGACCCTCATGGTATCTTGAGGGTTACACTTACGCCTCTGGTTGCTTGGGTAGCAGACCTTCCTGAACAACAAATGATAGCTTGCACCTCAAAAAGTGTCTCTCCCATTTCCCTCGCTACAGTTGATGATTTCGGCGACTTTCCACATCCTCCCCACACTGGCCGCCATACTGTCAGTCTGTACAAACAACTCCATGAAAGGATTGATCCTTGGGATCTTGCTGTATATCTCCCTGCAGCTAAGGATGTGGGTCTCAGTGGCACAAATTCACCATTTTGGTATGACTGGCATCTTGCTGATCCTGCAAAATTCTTGGTGCCAGAAAATTTCCATACTGGCCATAAATTCTTCTTTGATCACCCGCTGGTTTGGTGCCAAGAAGTGGTTGGAAAGGAGGAACTGGATGCCTGATACATGAGTATGCACTCACATGTTGGTGTCCAACATTTTAGGAATGGAATCTCCCATATGAAGCAGATGACAGGTCAAGAACATCAGGAAATTTAGTGTACCAGTGTGTGTGCGCTATAGCTGGGTCCTGTCCTGCTGGGTTTGTTCGTGCCGTTCATGCCATTGTAGATTTCCTTTATCAGGCACAGGCTCCTGTTCATATGAAGGAGTCTATCAAGGGCATGGTTGAAGCATTGAAGGAGTTTCATACGGAGAAACAGGCGCTTCTTGACACAGAGGCATGACAAGGAGTCCGCAATGTCATAGAACATATCAAAGCTCCCAAGCTAGAAATTCTTCAGCACTTTGCAGAGTCAATCAAGCAAATGGGGACTCTGAGCCAGTACTCTGCAGACATTATTGGGTGGCTTCTGATAACGCACTGCAAACATGACATTACCCATACAAACCATCAAAACCTTGAAGATCAAAGTGTCCTCTCGTTGCATTTTCAGGAGACATCTTGCTTGTTAAATTGTTGCTCTATTCTACGAGACTCAAAGGCGTCACTTATCAACAATATTGTGGCAGAGGAGGATGCTATAATTGCAAAGGTTGATCCTGCAGCTGTGTGGCTGAGCCGTATATCACCAGGAAAGCAGAAGATGAAAGGACATCGTCCTATCACAAATCATTTTCTCAAAGGCTTACGCTCTGAAGACCTGTTGGTTGCTTTCCATTGGAACAAGAGTCCAAACTATACGCTTTCCATTGCCAAAGCAGCCAATGTTTATGGTCTTGAAGGCCTACATTCTGCTATAGCTGATTATCAACTCCAGTTATCCTATTCCTCCCACCGCGGTCAGCGAATGTCTGACAATAATATTCCTCTCCAATTTGAATCCGTCTGAGTCTGGCATCAATTTAAGATCCAGCTATTCCCAGTTCATCATGCCAATGTTATCATGCCGGCTCAGACTGTCCACGCTCTCATCCCTAGCCTTACCATGCCATATGGCAAATGCAACACAGCGCTAGCAAAAGACTGGCAGGATAATCCCACCGCTGGAATTATCAGTTGTGCGAATCACTATCTATCTTGTAAAACCCTTATCCCCTTTACCGAACTAACGGAGGGATGAAGGCTCAAATCAAACAAGTAGCGTTACAAGATAGCGATTGAGAATTAATCAACAACTGAGGAAAGTATGTACATGATGGTCTACTATATATATGTTTCTGAAAGTCAGCCATGAGGCGCTGACTGATGTTCTTTGTAATGGTTCTAGACTCTTGTCACGTGATGGTCACGTGATCTGATATAACTACGTATTATGTTATCCGCGCTAAAGCAGCAGCTTAACATATCTTATCTGTCATGTGATCAGATATCAAAGAAAAAGAAAAAGAAAGAAAAAAGGAAACTAGCGCTCAGACTAGCGCTTCTGGTTCAAGTCGTGACATTACCCCCTCCTTAGGACTTTCGTCCCGAAAGTAGGGGTCCATCTTTCTGTTTTCCCAATTAAACAATTGTTTTCGGACTCTAGTCGTTGTGAAGTTTTCGAAGGGTTGGAATTGTAATTGGAATTGTATCCGTCGGGGTGCACTAGGGTTGTGGTCGTGGAATGTTTTGACTTTGTCTGGTGAGTTGTTTAGATGTTGTTCGGGTTCCCACGTGCGTTCCTCTTTTGGATAATTCTTCCAATGTACTAAATATTCTAATTTTCCCTTTTTTAGACGTGAGTCTAGAACTTCTTCGACTTCATATTCTTCTTGTCCGTCTACTATTACCGACGGTATCGGTTTAGGTTTCTGTTGGGAAGGGAACTGTGGTTCTTTGTACGGCGTGAGTTTTATCTCGTTGAAAACCGGATGAATAGGCCGCCATGTCGGTGGTAGCGCTAATCTATAGGCTGATTCACCTATTTTTTCCAGTATTTCAAACGGACCGTGTCTCTTATCGTCCAGTTTCTTGGCTGGTCGATCTGTTGAGATATTGGTCGCTTCTACGTACACCTTATCTCCTACTCTATATTCTACTGCTTCTCTTTTCTTCTTATTGTACTGCTTCTTCATCTGTTCAGCTGCCTTTTGCAGCGATTCTTCTGCTCTCTTCCTTGTTTCTGTCATTCTCTTTACGAAATCTTCTGCATTTTCGTTCTTTACCCCCACTTTCACTACTTCCTGTGTTCTCGGATGATGTCCATGATTCAGGTAGAACGGGCTGTATCCCGTCGCAGAATGTTGTTTGTTATTGTAAGAGAATTCTGCTAGGGTAAGCCATTCTGCCCAATCATCTTGTTTATGGTTTACGAAGATTCTGAGATACTGTTCTATCTCTTGATTGATCCTCTCCGTCTGTCCATCCGTTTGTGGATGCCAAGCCGTTGATGGGTTCGCTTTTATCCGAAGAAGCGTATGTAGATCTTTCATGAATTTTGAAACGAATTGCGGTCCCCGATCTGAGATGATCTTTTCGGGTATGCCGTGGTTTCTGAATACATGATCTCTAAATAGTCGTGCCACTCCTTCTGATGTGATCTCCATTTGTGTGGGAATTACCTTGATCATTTTGGTAAATCAATCTACTACTACCATTATCATGTTATATCCATTTGATTCTGGTAGCGGTCCGATCAGATCTACTGATATGATCTGCCAAGGTTTATCCGGGACCTCGTTTGGATGAAGCGGTGCTGCTTTCTTTTTATGGTCTGTCTTAGTCCTTTGGCAGACTTCGCATCCATCTACGTATCTCGTGATATCTCTGTCCATGTAAGGCCACCAGTATTGTCGAGTGATTAGCTCCTTGGTCTTATATCTTCCTGGATGGCCTGCAATAACAGAGTCGTGGTTTCGTCGGATAATCTCTTCCCTTAACGCAGCATCTTTCGGTACATAGATCCTGCCTTTGAATACTATGCAACTGTCTTCGTCTAACCAACCATCCTCTCTCCTCTCTATCTTTCCTTTCATCTTTTTTATCAGCTCATCTACATTTCCTTTTCTCTTTGTAATCCACTTTGAAATCTCCAATTCCTTCTCTTGACTGTCTGCAATCTTTTGTCTTTGTTCTGGAGAGAGAGTCATTCTTACAAATAGTTTCTCATCCAGTAGCACGACGTCTTCATTGTCGTTTTCTCCTTTGTTATGATCTGATCGCCTCGAGAGAAGATCTGCTTTTATATGCTTCCTTCCTGGCATATGATGTATCGTGAAATGATACTGGCTCAACTCCGTCATCCACCGCGCCTGTCTCCTGTTCAACTTCTTTGGTTCTTTGAAATACAGCAGATTTTGATGATCTGTCCATATCTCAAATTCCTCTTCTGCGTCTATTAAGTAATGTCTCCATTCATTAAGTGCCGTCATGATGGCAAGAAGTTCTTTGTCATAGATCTCGTAATTGCGTTCTGTGGGGTTTAACGCTTTGGAGAGGTATGCAATTGGCTTCCAGTCATCTTTTTGTCTTTGTGATAAGACAGCACCCATAGCGAAGTCACTACTGTCTGCTTCTACTTTGTATTGACCATGTGGTACTGGGAGAGCTAACACTGGGGCTGAAGCTACACGTTGTTTTAATGTGTTAAATGCTTCTTGTTGTTCATTTCCCCAAATGAAGTCCTCTTTTCCCGTTAACTTGGTCAATGGTTTGGCTACTTCCCCGAAGCCCTCTATGAATCTTCGATAGAAATTTACAAATCCCAAGAATGCCTGTATATCCTTTTTATTTTTGCATTCTGGCCATTTGCTAATTCCTTCTACTTTTACCGGATCCATGCGAATTTCGTTCTCTGAGATGATCAGTCCCAGGTATTCCACTTCTGTCTGTTCGAAATTGCATTTCTCTGGTTTAAGATAGAGATGATTCTTTCTTAGGATTTCTAACACACGTCGCGTCGTTGCTCGGTGCATTTCTATATCCTTTGTGAATATCATGATATCATCTAGATATATGATTACTAATCCTTCATCTATCAACTCTTTGAAAAGTGTGTTCATCATCATTTGGAACATGGCGGGGGAGTTTGTCAGTCCGAAGAACATGACTAATGGTTCGAATAATCCCCGATTTGTCCTGAATGCTGCTTTATGTTCATCTCCTTCTCTCATTCAGATATTGTTATATCCCCATCTTACATCCAATTTTGTGAAGTATTTTGCTCCACTCAATTTGTCTACTAGTTCCCCGATCAACGGAAGTGGATATCTATTTTTGATGGTGATATCATTTAGCTTCCTATAATCTTGAACTGGTCTCAACTTCCCGTCTTTCTTTTTAATGAAGAAGAATGGTGATGCGAACAGGGACTTCGATGGTCTTATCCGTCCCGATTCTAGATTCTCTTTTAGGAACGCATCTAGCTCTTCTTGCTCTCCTCTTGCCAATGGATAGATCTTGCAATCTAGGGAGTGATCTCCCGGTATTAGTTCGATTGCGTGATCCCATTGCCTTCTTTCAGGTAACGTGTCAAACTCCTTTTTATCAAATACGTCTTTGTATTGATGAAGGTGTTTTGGCACTATCTTTTCGAATCCTCCTTCTTTTCGATCTTTGCCTGCGGCTTCTGCTAGCTTCTGTGCCATCGTGCCTTGGGCTCTGATATGGTAATATTGATCGTTGATCGTGGCATCTTCGAAATTATGGAGATTCACCTGTATCATCCTCTCGTCTTCTCTTAGTTCCTCAAAGAATATTTCCGGATCCTCCTCTGGATCAGAGATTCGGATTCTCGGTCTGCATTCTTCAGGGCATCTTTCAAAGGTCAATTTCGATTCTTTCCAGTCTATTTTAGGATTATGTTTGTTCAACCACTCATGTCCTAGAAACATTTTTCCGTTACCTAGATTGGTTACGGCAAGATGTATCTTCTCGACGTGTCCGTCGATTTCCATGAGTAGTATTACAAATTCATTGATGGCTCCGTTTTTATTAAGAGTTCCATCTGCATTATAGACTGGAATAGGTCTCGGTATCTTCCTTGTCTCATATCTTTTGTCTTTCACAAATTGGGAGTCGATGCAACTCCCCGTGCATCCACTGTCCAATAGTGCTTCGACTGTTTCTGATTGGAGAGTATCTAATGTAGTAAGCTTACATTTTACGTTCATTTGATTGCCTTGGGTGCCCCTAATGTACTTTTTTGGGGAGGCAATTTCTATGATCGCTTGTATAGCTTCTACTTTTGGTAACCGGTTGATTTCTTTTATCGTTTCCCGGGTTACTTCTCTCGTTCTCTTTTTATGTGTCCAGGCACTCAGAATCCCAATGGATCTTTCTTCCTTTTGGTCTCTTAGCCTGTCTACTACCCATTCTGGGGTCCAGACTTCTGTTCTAGGTTTTTTTAGAGGGGCTCCTGACCTCTCTTCTACAGTCTCTGCTGCGTTTTTCTCCGTAGAGCTCGCCGCATCGGGTGTGGAATCTTAGGTTCTATCGTAAATGCTGCGCTTTTTAGTGATTCGCCCGCCGTCGAAACTGCGGATGTCTTATCACTCTGCGCCGCTTTCACTCTAGTTGCATCTTTTTCGTTTCGGATTTCTTTCTTTGTCTGAGTGGAAATAGTTTTATTGTTATCCGCGCTAAAGCTGCAGCTTAACAATTCTGAGTCATATGTATCTACAGTCAAAGGAAGAAATCGATTCGAAACGTCTTTAGGCTCAGTCGGTCGATGCGGTACCGCTGGCCTCTTTAAAAACCCTCAAGGAGTTTTTCCCTTTCCTCTTTCGTCATCTTTTCTAAGAACTCTCGGACATTAAATTGTGGCTTCTTTTTTTGTGCGTCTTTGCACTCGAAGCTTCTATGTCCCTTTTCTCCGCATCGGTAGCATCGTCCCTCAGTGCGGAATTTCGCTTTATCCACCTCCATTCGTTCTCCGTTACCGGTGTAGGTATACCCGGTTCCGTCTCTTTTCTTTTCTCCTTCTTTCCTTTGCTCCGAATAGGGTTTCTTCCCAGTGTCGGAACCTTTCTTCTCCTTTTCTCTCTCTCTCCAAATATAGTCTATTCTAATAAGTTCCCTTTTCCACTCTTGGTAATCTCTGGGAATATGCCCGCCGTAGATCACCCTGTCTACTAGCGGTTTGTTCATGTTCCTCCTGAGTAGAGATATTAGGAAATCTTCGTTTATTCTATTTGTATACCCCGCCCATCTTTTCTTTTCCTCAAACCTTTCAAAGAAGGCTTGGGCGGTTTCATTGCCCTGTCTCAGGGTCAATATTTTGTTCTTGGCAGTTTCTTTTTCAAAACTGTCCTTGAACCTTTCTTCCATTTTGTCCGCAAAATACGGCCAACTTCCGTACGTGTTCGTAATATCAAGCCCTAGCTGTTGGGCATCGACTCGGTTCTCTACCCAATCGGTCCGGAAGGCCGCGGCTTCTCCTTCTTTCATAAAAGATAGCACAAAGCTTATCTTTTTTCGGTCATCTTGGAAATATACGGCATCGTCTTCGAAATGTAGTAATAAGGACTCTCTGAAGGCCCTATACTTTTTCTTATCTCCGGAGAAGTTCTCAGGTTTCTCCAGTGCCGTTCTACTTCTTTCCACCTTTTCTGGAGGTGGCGGTATCTGTCTCTTTAATTTTCTTTGCAAGACGCTCACTTCTTCGAGCGCCTCGTCTAGCTGTGATTGGTAATGCATTTGTGTTTGTCTTATCGCCTTTTCTACTTCTTGTTTTACGTATGCTTCCAATCGCGCTTCTTTCGGGGGGGGGAGTGTCTATTCTGGGTAATGCGTCCATCATTTCCCTGGTAAATGCGCTGTCCGTGCTGTTGGATGGCTCGGGCAGATCGCGATATTCTAGGTTGGACATTGAATGTGAGTTGGGGAGGAGGGGGAGTTTCGGTTTTGATTAAAGGGGATGGGATTCTGATGGGTTCTATTTCTGGTAAAGGGAATTGCCCTTTGAATACGTAATCTTGAGAGTAAATGTGTTGCTCTCCGATCCAAATGTAAAAATCTCTACTAAGCATAGAAAGGAGTTCACCAGTGATAAGCTGGATCGATACACCGCTTTCTAAGATCCTAGTAGTCTATCTGTTCTCTTTGAGTCAAAGTGGTCCTCTTCAGCCCACTACTGACTATGTATGTACGGTAACTATTTTTTGTATTTTACGAAATTTATGTAAAAGGTATAGTGATAAATTGGGGTCCGAACGGTTGTCCCAATGTGACCAGCTTATTAAGCTTTCAGTCCTTCTCCCGACTGGCGGACGCAAATGCGCGGCCTGGTCAGAGGAAATCGAAAATGAAACTATGTAAAACCGAGAAAATCCCAATGGTTCCACACCAAAGAGATTATAGTGATATAAAATGTATTTACAGGGGGATGGTTACGAACGAGTCTTGGGATGAGGAGGGGGAGACGTTGGCAGGGAAAAATGATAAAATGGTGTCGGGGCGAGCGGGTAGGTGATGAAGTGGGAGGGTAGTGGTGGTTTGGTTCGATCGTTTAAGTAGGTTTAGGATGAGGAAGATGATGATGATGGTGACGATGATGGTGGTTAGGATTGTTGCTGTTATATTCATAAACGGTACTTGTGGGAGTTGTTGATTGTGTAAAACCCTTATCCCCTTTACCGAACTAATGGAGGGACGAAGGCTCAAATCAAACAAGTAGCGTTACAAGATAGCGATTGAGAATTAATCAACAACTGAGGAAAGTATGTACATGATGGTCTACTATATATATGTTTCTGAAAGTCAGCCATGAGGCGCTGACTGATGTTCTTTGTAATGGTTCTAGACTCTTGTCACGTGATGGTCACGTGATCTGATATAACTACGTATTATGTTATCCGCGCTAAAGCAGCAGCTTAACATATCTTATCTGTCATGTGATCAGATATCAAAGAAAAAGAAAAAGAAAGAAAAAAGGAAACTAGCGCTCAGACTAGCGCTTCTGGTTCAAGTCGTGACATATCTGAATTTACTTCTGATGATGATGCTCTTTTACAGTGTCACGGCCAATCCAAGTGTGACTAATCTTTCAGCTGATTCCATGCCTGGGCTCTCAGCTTCCCATCCATTCTCCCAACCTCTTGTGTATGTACAAAGCTTCCAGTATGCTGGTTCACGCAGGAATGAAGATGGGGTTCACTTGGAGGAACCCAATGTTGATATGTATCTGGTGAAGCATCATTTATGCAGCACGCTAATGTCCACAGGCACTACATCAGGAAAGGTGCATTTTTCTTTGAGTGCCTTTGATGCATCTTAAAGTCTCTTTTTTGGCTTAAACTGATGCTGAGATTCACTCCCGCAAAGACCGGATAAGACAAAATAAGCAGGTGCACTTTCTGAAACTTCCTTATTTCATGCTTACTTTATTCTTAGAACCAGCTTAGAATCGTCTTTAATTCACCTTCAAAATTCTATTGACGCTTATAGCAGCTTAAAAAATATTCCTTAGAAGTATCTTGAGATATCTTAAAATGTACCAAAAGCATATCTTATTATAACATTGATAGTGAGAAAGCAAACATTCATGTACAGACTCGGACAAAATGACTAGTGGATTGGTATACTGATTAGCTGCAATAAACAGAATGAGCGGGGTGAGAGTCTGAACATACTGTGATTAAATATCCATAAGGCAGGCGCGAGGATCAACCTCATTGCTGTCCCCCTCAGAACCACATCGAGAACTCCCTTTCACATATACCTGGGCTGGTTCAACGATGTTTTCAAGTGTGCCCAGCTGGAGCTTCTTCATAGAGGTATGATAGTTCCGTGTCACTGTACTTTAGTTAGTTTCTGAGAAATTCCCATGGCTGCCAGCTTCTTTGCCCGTCGCCTTGTTGAGTTTTGGGATGGGCTTAAGATAAGATTTGATTGGTTTTGCCTGGCCCGAGCATTGAATCTTGGGCTCCCAATGAACTTTGTGATTTGCCCACAAAGTCAGAATTCGCTCAACCTAGAACAACAGTTAGAAAATTTGAATTTTAACAGCAGCAAGGAACGTACAGCTGCAGCCGACATTGCTAGGGCGCCTAGAGGTGGGAATTTTTCTGTTTCTGAGGATTGTTCATGTGTACCAGGTGCGCGAAGGGCCTCAACTGTTACAACCCAGAGTTAGTTACTCTAGCGCACACAGGAACACACTATAAAGAAAATGAAGAAGGAGTGGTTACCCCTTAGGCTGCAGAGAGTTTGTTGGTATACAACAGGAGGACTCACTGAGGAGTCTCCTGGATCTATTGGGGTATATATACTAATACAGAGTGTTTGTACTTATGTACTGTACAGTTGATAAAGTTAGTGGCTGATGATGTCATGGGGCCTAGCCCGCATGACCAGCTCCACTGTGTGAGAAAGTTGTATCTAAAATAAGAAGAAGGCAATGCGGCGCGAGAAAGAGGAGTTTGAACAAAAAGGAAGTGCCGTGTGGCACCATGTGAAAGCTAAAGTGTACAAGGTTAAAGCGGAGAATGAAAAAGAAGGAAAGGTCCGAAAATTGTGTTATTGCAACACTTGCAGCCTCGCGAGTCAATTTTATAGAGTGTGGCATGCTCTCTGGAAATATTCTGAGCCCTCAGGCTGCTGTAAAAGGCAGCATCAATATCAACAGTGGTGATCTTGAAAGTGGTCCGGTTTCAGGGCCACCTACTGTGACACATGTTCAGCCTGCTTGAACCCGAAGTAAGTTGTTTTTTTTTCCAGTTTAATTTACCCACTAATCTGAAATTGCAGAGCGGGGATATGCACGGACACTGGACCAACTAGCGAAGCAGCTTGACCAGCCAAGGCTGGTCAAGCTTGTCCAAAGATTTCTATATAATCAGCAACATCTACATGATCCTGATGCACCATGCGCAGCCAACGTCGCCCTTTCCAATTGTCCAGCCGGGTCACTCAACGCAAAGATATTGGTATTTCACTCAGCTACAGCCATGTTCTATGCCCCAAGTGATGAAAGTGGACTTGGAGGTATGCATCGAGAAACTATACATGCTTCTCCATCATGGCGGAGAGGACCTTCTTGGCATGACTGTGTCTTTTTCAAAAGGGACCCCATGTTGACTAGGATGCAGGGATTAGATGTTGTCCGCATCCTACTGTTTTTTTCTTTCACCTTTCAGGATTTACTCTACCCATGTGCATTAGTGCACTGGTTCTCAAAAGTCCAAGAATGGCCCGACAACCTCACCAGTATGTGGATGGTCAGTCCAGACTTCAATGAGGACCTATCACCAACAACTGAGGTGATTCACCTTGACTGTATCCTATGGGCCACACATCTCCTTCCTGTTTTCGGTGACGACAGGATTTCCTGGCAGATATTGTTTCATAACTCACTTGATGCTTTTGCATCATTCTATGTCAACAAATTTATTGATCATCACACTTTTGGATTAGCATCTTAGAATTACCAACTCTTTCTGTATCGAGACTTGTGTTCTGACTTGACCTTACTTGTGTTTTTAGTCTTAGAAACATGCTCAAAAAGTCTTAATTTGTCATTGATGTCCGCTATTTTACATATTTTAACTTTTGATGGTCTTGATGGTCTTGATCTGCATTGGAGCAGTTAGAGTAATTTGAGCGTGCAATTCTTAGCAAGCTTAACTCTCTTATATGTCTTGATATGTCTTAGTCCTCGTCCTAAGATGGTCTATGTGAGGAATCGATTTTTCTTATCGCATTCCCGTCATGTCGTGGTTAGCAGATTCGATCCCCATCACTCCTCTTGCCCTTGGACTAGAGATTACAGCTGGTGTCTTATTACTTTTATCATTTTTCTTCTTATTCTCTCTTCACACTCACGTTCTATCGTACCTACAACGAGGTAGACTCGTTGTCGACCCTCAAGAAGATATCCAGATGACATAGCCACGATTCAGTGCTATGTCTGGGAATACTTCGGAGGAATATTGATAAGCGAAGAAGGTAGTGAATCAGCGCCTTCTCATGGGCTTACTGATACATCCAATCGCATATCCCTTACCAATACGTTTTCTGATACGATTAGTAAACACGATAGATCGGACCACTTCCTCCCTTTTTTCTTATTGGTTAGTTAGCTGGTCAGACCACTTTCTCAGTAGTTCCCTTTCTCGGTCTGACCATCGCCGTTCACTATATAGAGAAGTATATACTCAATGTATTGTTCTCTAGTTCAATATTAGTTTGGATTTGCGCTCTTACCGATACTCTTCATTCTCATACTCTGATTCACCGCCTTCAAGGAAGGACTTGACCAGACATTGAGCTTTGTTATATAGCTTCGTATTTGTTGCCTGACAAAATATTGAACTCACCTACCTCGAATCCTTTTCCAGAGCCCCTCTTTGGAAAACCGTTTCCTTACACCCTGAAAAAGACTGTCGTTGCCACTGCACCGGTCTAAAAACTTCATCATCACCTTCTCCACCTCTCTACCATCCCTATCGTTCTCCTCACTATCCACCCCACTACACCTATTGTCGTTCAGTCTTCTCAAACTGGACGCCTTCTCTACCATCACCGCTCTCGTCCAATTCTTCGCGTTCTTTGCCATCATCAGATACCTACAAACCGGACTCGTCAGCGACGTTGTATACCTCCATTGTGTCTACCTCCCAACAGCTCTCAGAAGAGTGGGTATCAGAAGCGGACCGCAGACACCAGAGAGATTTCCTCGCAGCTCTCAACAAACCGCTCCCGGTCCTCCCCGTCCCTACCGAAGCCCGTACTCCAGACGTGGAAGGAACGGTCGAACAGATCACTGAGTTGTATCAAGACTCCTCTGCTTCATCTTCACCAATTGATCCGATCGAGGATATCATCCTCGACATAAACGACGCACTCGCTCTCACCCAATCCATCTTTTACCATTCCGCCATCTGTAGGAGAAATTCTCGCAGTCTCGAGGAGATACTCCAACATCTCCGACAGAGCACGGAGAGAACTTTTAATCTTCATATCCCTGCGGCACGAACAAATTCCGTTGATAGACTACTTCGAGAGCCTAGTACGCCCGAGTTACGAGAACACTCAGAGGGTTAAGCTTTTGAAAGGAATAGCCAACGTACAGGAACGAAACCTGCAACTTATTTTGCAGAGCCACATCCCAGATCTCCTCGATCTTTATCGAATCCGCCCTCTCATTTTTCCAGACATACCCAGCCGCCTCCTCCCTTACGACTTCGAACACACCTTGCTTTGCGGCATTGTGTTAAGGAAGAGGCCTAACGAGGAACCTACCTACGATATCCCGTCCTCATTTTTTACATCGGACTACTACGACACCTACTCCGCCTCTCCTGTCAGTTACCAACCCATCCAGTACTTCTGCATCGGCAATCATCTGGACCACCTTTCTATTGTCCAATATCTGACACGACTTCGCCGAACTCTCTACCTCCCAGAAGTCCAAGATCTTGACGCATTCGGGCCGCGGTTTGGTCTTCAACACAGCACTTCTATTATAATCGTCACGCCCTCTACTAAAGATCATATTCGACGAGTTGTTGCTGCATTAGCACGATTTGATCAGCTCATCGCGACTGCTCAGAGGAAATCCCGTGACGGAGAAGACTACACGACCGAAATCGACAACATTCGACACGTTTCAGAATACGTCGACAAATATTACTGGATCCTAGAAATCCTCACTCCATTTGTTGTTAACCAACAATCTGATCACCCCGAACGTTTCATTGTTACAGTACTCCAAAGCGATTTCTGGGCCGTTATCAACCATAGCTCACGAACTCGTATCTATTCGCAGTACTCTTACACCTACCAAGGTCGGAGAGGAGAAGCACCGCTCATCCCGTCGGTTGAACAACTTTTTGCACCTTGTGCAGAAAGGATAGAACGAGAAACAGGAAGTTCATTAACAGATATACTCGGGGGAGAATCTAGCAGCGAAACCGAGTCGGAAAGTGAAGAGTCTACTCAAAACGTAGAATACTGGAGACCCCGAGAAGCAGAAGGAGGAGACTTCCCTAGTAACTTTACGTTTGACCCAGACTTTGAGTAAATAAAAAGGACTCGTTATCTAGAAAGACTTGATATCTAAAAAACTCGTTATCTAACCCGTTGAAAATCTGGAGCCCTATCGAGAACCCCGTCCTCTGGTCACTCCTGACACACCTCCCCCACAATCTCTAGGAGCTGCTGCAGAAGCTCTAGAACCCGACGATCTGTATCAGTCAACAGGACCGGAAGACTTTCCTCCCCCGCCTCCGACTCCAGAACCCGAAAACCAACCCGACGATTGGTTCGATCAGGAATCTTTAGACCTTGAACCTGATCTAGCGGCAGCAATGGCCGACGAAACAAATCAAGGAAGCAAAGCTGTCCTTGCCACCCCTCCATTCGAATTCATCGGTAAAAAGGAAACATACGTTGACTGGAAGAACGCTTTAGCAAATTACTTTTTCGCCTATCCCAGAAGTTTCCAAACCAACTCCTCCAAAATCCTCTTTGCACTATCCCGAATCTCGTCCGATAAAGCCAATGACGCCTGTCATACATGGAAGGCGAACTTCAACAACAAAACCGCAGTGCTAGGAGACTTATTTGCACCGCGAAATTGGGGAACTATCTCAGAATTCATCAAGGAATTAGATAACGAATTCCTGGACCCCCATCTCAAGTTGAAAGCAGAGATTGCCCTTCACGATTACGAACAACGAGAGATGACGGTAGACGCATATTTCGGAGGACTCGAATCCAAACTTATGGAAGCGGGATTACCACCAGACGCAGATGAAAGTTATCCGTTCATTCACAGTATTCTTCGCCGCAACCTCTCCCAGTTCCTTCGTGATCGTATCTCGCAACAGGAAAACCTACCCACCACGTACTTAGAGTGGAGGGCAGCGGCAAGGAAATGGGAACAGCGAAATGAAGAGCTTAATCTGGAAAGGAGGAGAGATAAACCACCTCAACAAAGGCTGCCAACTCAGTACCAACGATATCAACCGCGCTATCAGCAGAACCAAGGCTACCCTCCACCACAGCATCAACAGACAGTACCGCGAACAGAGACGCGAAGACCACGATATATCCAACAGCGACCGTATTATACTCTATCTCATAAACCACCGCCCCAGAATGCAGTCCATCCAAACACAGCAGGAACGTTTGGAGGATCAGGTGTACCTATGGAGATTGGGAGTTCCAACACGCAAAGACAACATCGGCCCAACCCGAATGTTACTTGTTACAATTGTGGCGAACGAGGCCACATTGCTAGAAATTGCCCACATGGAAAGATGGCAATACGATATATGGAAACGGAGGAAACCAAAGACACTCCCACTACATCGTCATTAAAAGAAATCGAAGCACCCCCGAAGGATTTTCAGAAAGGTCAGGAGTAAGCACGGACTCTCTGACCCGGAATGTTGTATTTAACCCTCGTACATTACCAACGACTGCAATAAAACGAGTTGATCAACATCTACGTGCTGTAACCGAAACCTACGCGAAGCCACATTCACCGGAATGGTTGGCCAGACGAATCAAAGACCAGAAACCAGAAAGAGCAAGAGCTCTGTTACGAAACTGGGCCCATAAAGATCACTACGAGCATATCACCCTGCAGGCAATACAGATGCTAAGGAACCACGACGAAGAGAACATTATAGAACGCATCCATGCTTACACCTCGCCGCACCACCCTACGTCAAAACGAAGCCTCCATATCATTTCTCAAGTCACTACCATAGACGACAGACAGACATTCACCGTCCCAACCCTTATCGACTCTGGTTGCACCAACTCGGTTATCGATCGAAGCCTGGTTGACAAGTATACCCTCAATACTACGCCTCTGCCCGTCCCTCTTGACGCTGCAGGAGCCGATGGTCGATCCCAGAAAGTAACACACTATGTCACTCTTCACATCAATGTGAAAGGGAAAGAACATTTGATAGACGTCATCGTAGCATCTCTACTTTCACCACGCATACTGCTTGGATACGACTGGTTGATACTGACGAATCCAACAATTGATTGGCGGACCAACAAGATTACCTTCCCTGCTGATGATCCGGAGTATCATCCTGAAGAAGGGGATAAAGTTCTAGCCGTCGATCTTGAAACACGAATTATGGAGATAACACAGCTAGAATTGAACGCATTTGCCACTAAAAGTCAACAAATCGCCGAATCCTCCGAAAAGGCAAAGTCAAAGCTTACTTTCCGAGATGTTGTTCCTCCAATCTACCATGAATTCGAACCCGTTTTCACCAAAGAATCATTTGACAAACTTCCCCCGAAACGTCCTTGGGACCATGCAATTGAGTTAATACCAGAGGCTAATGGTCTTGACTGCAAAACGTACCCTCTTAGCCGAGACGAACAACACCATCTAGACGAATTCCTTAACGAAAATCTAACAAGTGGACGGATTCGAGTATCCAAATCACCTTACGCATCACCATTCTTCTTTATCAAAAAGAAAGATGGCTCACTACGCCCTGTCCAAGATTATCGCAAGCTGAATGAGCTTACCATAAAGAATCGCTACACCCTCCCCCTCATATCCAAACTCATCGATAAACTCAAAGGTGCCAATTACTTCACGAAACTAGACGTACGATGGGGATACAACAACGTCCGAATCCAAGAAGGAGACGAACACAAAGCCGCTTTCAGGACCAATCGCGGCCTGTTCGAACCCCTCGTCATGTTTTTCGGACTTACCAACTCGCCAGCAACCTTCCAGACCATGATGGACCACCTCCTAAGAGAACTGATCACGGAAGGAAAAGTTATTGTATATTTAGACGATATTATGATCTTCACGGAAACACTCGAAGAACATCGTCAAATAGTCACCAAAGTCCTCCATATCCTGCAACAAAATCAGTTGTATCTTAAACCAGAAAAGTGCGAATTCGAGAAACAGGAAGTCGAGTATTTAGGCATGATCATCTCCAAAGACACTATCCGTATGGACCCGTTAAAAGTCGCAGCGGTCGCTGACTGGCCCGCACCAAAGAATAAAAGAGAACTCCAATCATTCTTAGGGTTCTCCAATTTCTATCGACGATTTGTCAAAGACTACGGACGAATTGCGAAACCACTCACTGTGCTCACCGGAAAAGTTGACTGGACCTGGAAAGACGAACAAGAAACGTCCTTTGAAACATTGAAGAAAACGCTCACTACTGCCCCCACCCTTGCTATACCAAACGACGACGACCCATTCAAACTAGAGACCGACGCCTCTGACTTCGCTGTAGGAGCCGTCCTATCCCAGAAACAAAACGACAAATTCAGACCCATAGCATTCCTCTCGAAAGCCCTTACCCCTGCAGAATGGAACTATGAAATTTACGACAAAGAGATTGTCACGATCCTCTTCTCATATACCTAATACTTCACCCTTCATATCCAACTCTGAAGTAGAAACACTCATTTCTCCTTATCTTATCACGTAGCTTTCCTTATCTTATCTTCTTATCTCATCACGTGACCCCAAGTCACATGATCACTTACAAATCATCTTACCAAGCTAAACACGATACATCCTCATGTCTATCAGTCAGCGCCTCATGGCTGACATGAGTTCTTACATATATAAGTAGACACTCAACGATGTACATACTCTAGCTTTTGATTTCGTCTTTATACACTTGTTCAACTACTTGCTTAAGATTGACGTTGAGTTGCCTGGTTTCTTCCAGTAGTGCAACTCAGTCGTTATATAATCAAAAGCTCGTAAAGAGCACCTAGTTGATGATAGAAACAAAGGCTACTCTAATCATCGTCCTAACCCCCGTCATCATCATCCTATTCTTCGTCCTACTCAAACTATACATTCGCCTCACCACACCCCTCTCTCAAATCACATCACCTATCACTCGCCCATCCACTATAATCACATTTATCCAATCATCGCCGACTAACTCATCTTTCGAAACCATCCCTCTATCTCCCATCATCCGCCCCCACAATCCCGTACTTAGAGAACCTAGTGACGTGGAGTCGCTAAGGTTCTATTAGTTACATAAAACTTCTTTATACTTCTTACCGGGCCGGGCATTTGCCTCCGCCAGTAGGAAGAGGGCTGACAGCGGTTAACGCGGGCCATCATCGAGACAACCGTTCGGACCTCGATTACTATACAATTAGAACACTGGTACTATAATTTGATAGTTTACGTACACGCTTAGTGGGGACAGAAGAGGAACCCATAAGCAGAAGGAAAGACAGAGAAAGGGAACTTCATTAAAGAAGTGTTGATCCAGATTTGTCATCTGGGGAACCTTTTTTGAATGCCCTTTGCACCATATTCATACCAGATCCCGATTCTGCCCTATCCCGGGCCGGTTACGATAAAACAAGAAAGGATCACTCCAACCCTATCATTCCAATCACCATCCCCCACACCATCCCTAAATGTCCTACGACACATATCGAGAGACCCCGGACATGGCCGAGAGCACCGACATGTCAGATTTGCGGGACGCATTACCGCATATTCAGCCGCGCGTACCATCGCCGGCAACCAACCAGCAGCAAATGCAGAATTTGCAGAACCTCATCCTAACGGCGGTCAACAGCGCGATCGCAGACAACAACGAATTATGGGAAGAGAGATTCTCATCAAAAGACGAAGAAGTAAGAGACTTGCGCAGAAGGCTCGCAGAGAGCGAAAGGAGGCAGCCTTCAGGGATGGGCCTGCCACGCGCACAAGAAGCAGAGTTTAGGAAAACGGCATTAGCAAAGCCGGAACCTTACGACGGAGATAGGAAGAAGTTTCGAAGCTTCTCGGAGTCATTAGAACTCCATTTTAATGCGAACCCAGCATACTTCTCCCGAGAAAGGAACCGGATAAGCTTCGCCTTATCCTATATGAGTATAGGGGCAGCAGCGGCCCTAAGAACAGAGTGGGTAGAGAGGAGGAAGATCGCAGAAGAAAGGTCGGATGCAGGAGAGATCACCCTCTTAGAGAGCTGGGCTCACTTTGAGAGGACTCTCAAAGACCATTTCGCTGACACGCACGAGGAAGAAAGAGCGAGATACGAGATCATATACAAGAAACAAGGAACTCTAACGGCCCAAGAGTTCTTTGTAAAATTCGAAGAGTTAAGAAGACGGGCCGGCTACGATACCAGACGGAACGAGCAATTCCTGATCACACTAATCAGGAATAACATAAATGGTCCGCTCATAAAGCAGATCATTTATAGCGGAAACGTTCCCACAACATATATAGAGTGGAAGACAAGGATCGTCACAAACGACCAATTGTGGCGAGACCAAATAGAGAATGAACGGATGTTGAGAGGATCGACCAACGGCAGCTCCGGTACAGGGAACCGGGGACCCAATGGAAGATACCAAGAGAAGGGTGCTTCGGAGAGGAAGACCGAGACGGTGGAAGCAAAGAGAGACGGCACGGGTACGTTATACACCGGAGCCGGAAAAGAGATGGAATTGGACAAGCAGAAGTTCCGAAGTGAGGGACGCTGCTTCAAATGCGGAGAAAAGGGCCATAGAGCCAGAGACCATCTGAATGGTCAGATACCACAGAAACCAAAGTTCGATCTCCGAGCAATGTTAGAAGCAATGCCGGAGGAAGAACGGGCTAAATTGCTCCAGGGTTTTTAAGAAGGCCAGCTGCGACTCCTCGCCAGACTGTGCCAAAGGACTTTGTAAATAGATATGCTCTCCTTCCCGTTGAAAATCTTGATGCCACATGTACTAGTAAAGATGAAAATGATATTGCCTTATTCAAAGATGCACAAGATCTGAAACGAAAGGAACAATCTATTAAAGAGGAGAACCTGAAAGGGAAACGGGTTGAAAAGATTCCCAAACAAGAAGCGGCGCACTCGAAAGAGAAAGGCGCAGCACAAGAAGCGGCGCACTCGAAAGAGAAAAGCGCAGCACGAGAAGCGGCGCACGAGGTACCTAAAGGGGAAAGGACCACGAAAAGCGCAGCAATTACGAAAGAGACAACTGAAGCACAGAATGTTACGACTCAATTGGGTAGCGTAACCGAAACTGATGTTTCGACCAGCTCTAAAGAGGTCAGGAACACCTCTGATAAAAACCTAGATAAAAAGAATCAAAAAACACCATGGACAGCTGCCTGGATAGCGGAAAGACTACGAGACCAAAAGGAAGAGAGATCCATTGGTATTCTCAGTAGTTGGACCCACAAAAAAAGAGGATTGGAAGTCGATGCAGACTTGATAAAAGAACTAAATGCTTTACCGATTCACGAAACGGTATTAGCACTGGAAGAACTGAAGAAGCCTAAGCAATTCATCAGAGGCACTCAGGGAAACCAGATGAACATCACCTGCAGACTGACAAACCTCGCATCCCATCAATCAACGACGATTGAGGCATTACTAGACAGTGGCTGTACCGGAAGTTGCATAGACAACAAATTTGTTGAAGAACAGGGATATGAAAGGCACAGAATCCCTAGACCAATTCCAGTATACAATGCTGACGGCACTCTGAACCGAGACGGCAGTATTAAAGAATTCGTAGAAATATTGGTGGAGATTAATGACCATGCCGAAAGACTCCAGCTAGCCGTTACCAATCTTGGAACTGGCAGGATGTTCCTAGGTCATGAATGGTTAAAGAAACACAATCCTACGATAGACTGGAACATGTCAAAATTAGACTTCAACAGATGTCCATCAGACTGCAACATGATGGTAAGATTCTTTGATCCTGAAGAAGATCTAGAAACGTATTGCCCTGAGGTCAATCTTGAAGAGGGGGATAGAATCGTCCAAATCAATTTCTTAAACGTTGAAGATACATCCATTCCTGACGTCATGCACCACATCCGCGCTCACGGCACAACTGCACAACAGCTTGCCGAAGCAGCAGGAAAGGACCAGAAAACAGGAGGATTCGAAGGCATTGTACCAAAATACCTTCACGAATTCAAAGATATCTTTGACAAAAAAGAATTTGACGCCCTCCCTGAAAGAAGACAATGGGACCATGCAATCGAACTGATACCAGGAGATCACACGATAGATTGTAAGGTTTATCCATTAGCACTAGGAGAACAAGAACAGTTAGATGTATTCCTAAAAGAGAACCTAGACTCAGGACGCATCAGACCCAGTAAATCTCCGATTGCTTCACCATTCTTTTTCATCAAAAAGAAAGACGGCAAACTCCGACCTGTACAAGATTACCGAAAATTAAATGAAATCACCATCAAGAACAGATATCCATTACCTCTGATTAATGAACTTGTAGACAAGCTCAGAGGCGCCAAGTATTTCACAAAACTTGACATAAGATGGGGATATAATAATATTCGGATCAAGGAAGGAGACGAACACAAAGCTGCATTTAGAACCAACCGCGGCCTGTTCGAACCGTTAGTAATGTTCTTTGGATTAACGAATTCACCAGCTACATTCCAAACAATGATGAATTCTATATTCAAAGAACTAATTGACGAAGGGAAAGTAGTGATCTATCTGGACGATATTATGATCTTCACAAAGACGATAGAGGAACACCGAGCAATGACGCAACGTGTACTTCAAATCTTACGAAAACACCATCTATACCTAAAACCGGAAAAATGCGATTTCGAAGAAACAGAGACAGAGTATCTGGGATTAATCATCTCAGAAAACGAAATCCGCATGGACCCGATTAAAGTGAAAGGAATCCTAGACTGGCCAGAATGCAAAACGAAGAAACATGTACAAGCCTTTTTAGGATTCGTTAACTTCTATAGAAGGTTTATCGAAGGATTCGGATCAATAGCGAAACCGCTTACTAAACTCACCGGTAAAGAAGAGTTTATATGGGGAAAAGAACAAAAAGAAGCCTTCGAAGAGATAAAAAGAAGGATAAGCACAACCCCCGTATTAGCACTCCCGACCAATGACGGTCAATACCGAGTAGAAGCGGATAGTAGCGACTATGCTCTAGGAGCAGTACTCTCGCAAGAACAGAATGAAGTCTGGAAACCAATAGCTTATCTATCTAAATCTCTCAATCCAACTGAAAGAAACTACGAGATATATGATAAAGAACTATTGGCTATCATGACGGCTTTAGAGGAATGGCGCCATTACCTAATGGACGCCGCGAAAGAGTTCGAGATCTGGACTGATCATCAGAACCTAACGTATTTTAAACAACCTCAGAAGCTTAATAGACGACAAGCAAGATGGGTTAGCGAACTGGCAAATTATCATTTCACATTACATCACAAGCCAGGCGCTACTCACATCAAAGCCGATTTATTATCCAGACGATCAGATCACGACGAGGGAAAGAATGACAACGAAAATGTTACCTTATTGAAACCAGAACTATTCTCTATCAACATGACTCTATCACACGAAAAAAGGCAACAGATAGCAATTGACGATGCCAAAAATATAGAGATCACAAGATGGATTTCAAAAAGGATGACAAACGTTGACGAACTCGTTCAGAAGGTCAAGGACAAAATAGACAACCGCCAAGACGGCTGGTGGACCGATGAAGGACTCATCTACTTCAAAGGTCGCATGTATGTCCCAAAAGACCGAAAACTCAGAGAGACGATCATCAGAGACAATCATGATTCCCCAATAGCTGGCCACCCAGGCCGGTATAAAACAAAGGAATTGATTACCCGATGGTACTGGTGGCCATATATGGACAAAGACGTCCAAGAATATGTAACTGGATGCGAAACCTGTCAAAGAACAAAAACAGATCATCAGAAAAAGGCCGCACCGTTACATCCGAATGAGATTCCAAGCCGCCCCTGGCAAATCATATCAACGGATCTCATAGGACCATTACCAGAGTCAAAGGGTTACAACACTATCATGGTAGTTGTTGATCGCTTTTCAAAAATGATCAGGATTATGCCGACACATGCTGAGTTGAACTCAGAAGGAGTAGCGAGACTATTCAGAGACAATATATTTAAACTTCATGGATTACCCGATAAAATCATCTCAGATCGGGGAGTCCAATTTGTCTCTAATTTTATGAAGGACCTCTACACAATGCTAGGTATAAAGGGAAACCCATCAACTGCTTATCACCCACAAACCGATGGTCAAACAGAGAGGATTAATCAAGAGATAGAACAATATCTCCGAATCTTTGTCAACCATAAACAAGACGACTGGGCAGATTGGTTACCATTAGCAGAGTTCTCCTACAACAATAAAGAACATTCAGCTACCAGCTTTAGTCCTTTTTATTTAAACAATGGACAACACCCAAAAATAGTAGAAGGAGTCAGGAAAGGAGTAAAGAGCGAAAGTGCGGAAGAGTTCGTAGAAAGAATGAAAGAAACGAGGGAAGAAGCAGAAAAATCTCTCGCAAAGGCAGCCGAGATTATGAAGAGATCATATGACAAAACGAAAAAAGAAAGTCTTGAATATGAACCAGGAGATAGGGTCTATGTAGAAGCCGAACACATTACCACTGATCGGCCATCAAAGAAACTGGATGATAAACGACACGGACCATTCGTAGTCGAAAAGAAAACCGGACCGGCCGCTTACAAATTAAAACTACCCGGCAAATGGAAAAATGTATATCCGGTGTTCAATGAAAAGATCCTCCACCCTTATAAAGAACCAATCTTTCCTGGTCAAAAGAAACCAAAACCTCCACCCCCCGCTGAAGTTGACGGACAAAGAGAATACGAAGTAGAGCAAATACTTGACTCACGATTGAAACGTGGCAAGTTAGAATACTTGGTACATTGGAGAGGATATGGAAAGGAAGAACGAACATGGGAACCTGAGCGAAATGTCAAAAATTCGCCAGAACTAGTCAAAGACTTCCATGATCACTTCCCATCCGCTCCACGCCGAATCAATTTCTTACTTCATTATCAACCGTTCGAAAACTTTACAGAATTTTCCCACAAGCATAGGATATTTAACTGGGAAAATGGCAAACTTGAACCAACCTTTCGGGACGAAAGTCCTAAAGGGGGGGTAATGTCACGATCCTCTTCTCATATACCTAATATTTCACCCTTCATATCCAACTCTGAAGTAGAAACACTCATTTCTCCTTATCTTATCACGTAGCTTTCCTTATCTTATCTTCTTATCTCATCACGTGACCCCAAGTCACATGATCACTTACAAATCATCTTACCAAGCTAAACACGATACATCCTCATGTCTATCAGTCAGCGCCTCATGGCTGACATGAGTTCTTACATATATAAGTAGACACTCAACGATGTACATACTCTAGCTTTTGATTTCGTCTTTATACACTTGTTCAACTACTTGCTTAAGATTGACGTTGAGTTGCCTGGTTTCTTCCAGTAGTGCAACTCAGTCGTTATAGAGATGCTCGCAGTCATGACGGCGTTAGATGAATGGCGACATCACCTTGTAGGATCGAAACACCCCTTCACCATCTTCACAGATCACCAAAACCTCCTCTACTTCCGTCAACCTCAGAAATACAATCGACGCCAAGCTCGATGGTCATCCCAGCTTGCAGATTATAATTTTAAGATGGAACACGTCAAAGGAAATCAGAATACGAAGGCCGACCTGTTAAGCAGACAGATCGATCATCCTAAAGGCACAAACGATAACGAAGATCAGATACTTCTCCCAGACGTACATTTCGAATTATTTGACACCAACGAAGGATACCTACCAGATATACGTCAAAGCTTCCAGAAACAAGACGACGTAGTAAAGAAGAACTTGAAAGAGAAGCCGGATACCTGGAAGATGAAGGATAGGATCGTCTGGATCAAGAGAGAGTCCGCGACGAGTTCCTACCCGATCCCTTTAGCTGACCGAGTATACGTTCCCCGAAATCACGAACTAAGGGCGCGAATATTGAAAGATCATCACGACGAAGCCCTAGCCGGGCACCCAGGAGAAAGAACGATGTTTGAATGAGTAAACCGAGAGCTCTGGTGGCCAAGTCTTCGTACAGATATCAGACGGTATGTACGAGGATGCGAGAGTTGTCAACGCACCAAGGCACATCGGACAAAGACTAACGCCCCTCTACACCCGAACCCGATACCAGATCGGCCTTGGCAGGTTATCACCACCGATCTCATAGGCGCATTACCGGAATCCAAGGGCTACACCGCCGTTCAGGTCTTTGTTGACCGATTTAGTAAAATGGCCCATTTCGTCCCCACCTTCGTCACTCTCGACTCGGCCGGTTATGCACGTCAACTCCGAGATAATGTAATACGACTCCACGGAATTCCTGAAAAGATCGTCTCCGATCGAGGTCCTCAATTCATGTCTCGATTCACAAAAGACTTCTACGACCTAATGGGGATAGCACCAGGCCTCTCTACAGGCTATCACCCTCAAACA
This sequence comes from Serpula lacrymans var. lacrymans S7.9, assembly GCF_000218685.1. Classification (NCBI taxonomy): domain Eukaryota; kingdom Fungi; phylum Basidiomycota; class Agaricomycetes; order Boletales; family Serpulaceae; genus Serpula; species Serpula lacrymans. The sequence continues at coordinate 142,575 of NW_006763290.1, read as the reverse complement.
GACGGACAATCCGAACGGATCAACCAGGATCTAGAGCACTACCTCCGCGTTTTTATAAATCATCGACAAGATGACTGGGCAGACTGGCTCTCCATTGCTGAGTTTACATACAACAACCACCTCCATACCGCAACGAATCAAACACCCTTCTTTTTGAACTATGGGTTACACCCAAGAACGAATATCACCACCACGTTGTCCCCTCGCTCCGCTTCTGCAGCAGAATTTAGCGAACAAATGAAAAAACTCCATGATATCACGAAATCCTCCCTTCTTGTAGCAAACGAGAATCTGAAGAAGTATTACGACCGTAAGAAATCCCCCTCCCGGGAGTACCAAGCTGGCGACAAAGTCTGGTTAGAAGGGCATAATATCACAACGGATAGACCAATGAAGAAATTAGACGATAAACGCTTCGGACCTTTCAAAGTCACCCAAAAGGTCGGACCTTCCGCATATCAACTCGACATCCCTAAAAGTTGGAAGTCCATTCACCCCGTATTCAACGAAGCCATCCTCTCACCATACCACCCTCCCGAATTCCTCAATCAACCAATTTCCTCGCGGCCACCACCCGAGATTGTGGAAGGAATAGACGAATACGAAGTAGAGAGTATAATCGCTTCCAGACCGACTAAACTGAAAGGTAGTAAGCTCGACTACCTAATTCACTGGCATGGTTATCCAGTCTCCGAACGCACTTGGGAACCCGACACCAATCTTACGCATGTCGCTGATTTACTCGCCACCTTCCACAAAACAAATCCCGCCGCCCCTCGTATTATTACCGCTTCTCTTCATTTCCGTCCTTACGAAAACTACACCGCCACTTCTAAACCGCCAATGCTTTTTGATTGGATTAGTAACAAGTTCCAAAGTGCCGCATCCGGACTCATGAGGACACGAGTCTTATAAAAGGGGAGCTAATGTGAGGAATCGATTTTTCTTATTGCATTCCCGTCATGTCGTGGTTAGCAGATTCGATCCCCATCACTCCTCTTGCCCTTGGACTAGAGATTACAGCTGGTGTCTTATTACTTTTATCATTTTTCTTCTTATTCTCTCTTCACACTCACGTTCTATCGTACCTACAACGAGGTAGACTCGTTGTCGACCCTCAAGAAGATATCCAGATGACATAGCCACGATTCAGTGCTATGTCTGGGAATACTTCGGAGGAATATTGATAAGCGAAGAAGGTAGTGAATCAGCGCCTTCTCATGGGCTTACTGATACAGCCAATCGCATATCCCTTACCAATACGTTTTCTGATACGATTAGTAAACACGATAGATCGGACCACTTCCTCCCTTTTTTCTTATTGGTTAGTTAGCTGGTCAGACCACTTTCTCAGTAGTTCCCTTTCTCGGTCTGACCATCGCCGTTCACTATATAGAGAAGTATATACTCAATGTATTGTTCTCTAGTTCAATATTAGTTTGGATTTGCGCTCTTACCGATACTCTTCATTCTCATACTCTGATTCACCGCCTTCAAGGAAGGACTTGACCAGACATTGAGCTTTGTTATATAGCTTCGTATTTGTTGCCTGACAGTCTAAGTCTTCAAAGTCACTCAAAGAAAAATGCACCTTTCCTGATGTAGGATGACATTGGGAGATATCATCCCACTCACTGACATTTCACGTCCTATCGAGTTGCTGCCAGTACACGGTGCTAAGGTTGATCGTCAGCTCACGTCAGAGAACTCGCTTGAAATCCCCTCTTATTTCTACATGAATAACTTGAAAGAGATTTACTGATAGAATTTGTGTAGAAGTGGTTGTATCTGCTCTCATTTTTGCTGTGTTTTGTTGCTTGCATTGTTTTCTACAACTCCTACAATGTTATCCTTGCCTGATTTTACCAAACGATATTATCATGATCTCCCGTTGTAAATCTAGCAAACATGTTCGTGCCCATGCTGTAAAGATAACTTGAGATTGCGACAGTCGCGGTGTTGGAAGTGACCCTAACCCGAGAGCAAGGTTGGTATGGCAAAAGCAGGGAGGGAGGGATGTGGGAATCCGATTTTTCCCGAATTGATATTTTTGAGTATATGGTCTGCCGTTCAGCCACGCTCCCATCCCGGCACAGTTATCCTGGACTTATAGGATCCCCCCACAAGCTTACAGCTTGTCCACCAACATATATACGAACCTGCCTTTCCTTTCACAGGTCAGCGACCATGCTGCCAAAGGTCGCAAATCACATATTCCTCCACACTTCACGTGCGGTAGCTGCGGTACAGAACCAAACTAGCCATACCATTCGCAATGTACTCCAACTCCAGTCCTCGTCCGGTCCTAATACTACAACAAACGGTCTAAACAGCTGGAACGGTGCTGGCTCTTCCAGCTGGGGCAGTAACGGCGCTGGTCCTGGTGGCGCTAAATTTAACGCTGGCAGTCGTTTTTACAATGGTTATACGGTTTGTCGTGCTCCCAGTTCGCATATATGCGTGATTATCGAGCTCAATTTGCATACAGGGTGCGGGTCGTGCAGTCACACAAGCCAATGCATCCACTTCACAAGACGGAAACAACGGTCAAAGCGATGACAGAGACGAATTCGCTCCTACACGCACCACCTCACGGGACACGTCCAAACGAACTCGATTACGCAGTCATTCTCTCTCTCTCGGCCAAGGTCGGCAGGAACGAGGAGAAACATTGGGTGTCTTGAAAACTGTTCAGTTGCATGCGCGCTCTCGTCACGCGTTCGCCCCCAAGGAACAGGCTCTTGACGCTGAACACACATCCGGTCTTATCCTGTCCACTAACTCTGATGCATCTCTTTCTCCCCCGGTCCATGTCCGCGATAATTCTACTACTGCTGCCAGTGTTTCCGGTGATATCGATGATCTTCCCCCGTCACTTATCCCTAATTCTGCGTCATTACACAATGCTCCTTCATCCGATCCTTCTGAGGCTCAATTTGCAGTTTCGCTTGAGGATCCAGTCGAAGAAGATGCACTTGGTGGGCCTTCCGAACTCTACACTGCTTTAAAGAACGCGGCAAAATCCAAAGACGGTGCTCGTGTGATCAGTGAAGTTGAAAAACTACACACGATAGACCGAACACCTTTGGTTTCGGAATATAACATGGCACTTGCAGCTCTCTACGAGACCCGTCGTGCGGGAGAGCCCTTGACATTACTTCTACAGACTTATAACGACATGGTCAAAGCCTCCGTATTGCCCAACTACAGGACTTACGTGACTCTCATCCTTGCACTTACCGACCGCGATATCGAAATCTATAGAAGCGTCCTTTCGTTGGAAGTTAGGGTGAAACGGCGAGTGATGCATGGTCGCACGGAAACGGTCTCGACTGTTTCGGACGAGAAGCGTATCGAGCAACTAAAGGCAGAAAATAACTTTGGATCAGCTATGGCATTGTTCGAAGCTGTCAGCGTACTTGGCGGTAAAAGGAAGATTCCCCTCCATGTATACCAGAATCTCCTTCGCTCTTGTGCTTTCCATGCCAATATCGATGCTGCAATCCATGTTTTTGCCCATCTTGAAGCTCGCCCCGATGTCATGCCCACGTCCATTGTCTTCAGCAACCTGATATCGGTTTACACGAACGTTGGGGACCTTCAAGGTGCAAAGGAGGTCTTCAACGAGTACAGGGAGGCTGCCAAGGCTGGTCGTGTCAAATGGTCTTACTCCGACTCCACTATTGTCCCCGATACCAACGTCTCTGGTTCCTTAGCCCGCAGTCAACTTCAGGTTTGGAACAGGATGATCGAGGCTTACTTCCGATGCGGTCAGCCAGCTAGCGCGCTCGGTTTGTTGGAACAGATGATGGACAGCAATGCAGGTAAAACTGATGGGGTGACTGACGTGCCCCCTCCTGCTTCATCAACATTCACTCAGATTATCACCGGATTCTGTGAGTCTGGAGACGTAGCCACAGCTGTTTCTTGGTTCGACAGGCTTTTGCAACAGGGCGCTTCATCGCGCCATCCATTCGAAGCTTCTCTGGTTCCTTCCCGTCCCGATCAAATCGCTTGGGTGGTGATGCTGGAAAACCTTGCCGATGCTGGCATGGTTAAAGATCTTAACAGGCTTTTCGCCATATTGGTGGATAACGCTGCACAGGATGGCATCGAAGTCCGCGCCACGGATCGTATCATGGTTTTCGAGGCCAATATGCATTATATGCAAAGCAATCCTACGTTACCCAAGCAGGAAGCCTTGGAGATCTTGGACTTTTTGGTCATGAATGTGGTTGAACAGGACACATCAGTCAGCCCATATGCCATCTATCCTCGTGAAATGATGAACATGGTCGAAGGACTTTTCCAGCAGTATGCGCGCCTGGGTGTTTCTGAGAAAGGAATTGACCTCGCAGAACGTTTCCTTGAGCACCAGGAGCTGGAGACCAAGAAGGCGGAGGAAGAAGCTAAAGATGCTCCTTCGATTGCATTTGACAGGATCAAACATGTGCGCGATTTCATCGCGAGGGCCTCGCTACCTATCATGCAGTCTGCGTGCAAGAAGACTCCACCTTCATTCCAAGATGCCATCCGGGTTATGCGTCTTCTGAGTCGCGTTGACCTCCCTCCCAATCGCTCTTTATCTCCGTACCTCCTGCATGCTTACTCTATCACCAAGAAACGTGGCGAAATCCACAATCATCATCTTTCTCGTAGGGACTATGAGATGCTCATCCTGGCTGCTACATCTGTAGAACGGACACATGACCTCACTATGGATGAAACTGCCATTATCCCCAACTATTCGTACAATGGCTTATCCTCATTGGTGGTCGACTTTTCGAAAGAAAATCTGGATCTTTCCAAAATGGAGCCAAGATACATCACTGAGCTGAGCAAGGCACTGTACTCGCGATATGATGAAGAAGAACTCGATAAATTATTCTCCAAAGTCAATGCGCAGTACAAGTCTTTGTTGAAGCAACGTAACAACTCGCCACAGACCGAGCAACCTGCTATCAATCTACTTCCTCCTACCAGCCAAGTTTCAGTTGATGGCGCACTCAGCCGCTACGTGGATGAATGGTACCCCACCAGTCGGGGAAGCAATGCTTTAGAAGGCTACGCCCGTCTTGAGGCAGGTGTTGCTTCTCACAAGTACCCTCACCCTTCCACTATCGGACGGCTCATCGTTGGTCTTGGCAGACTTGGGGAGATGGAAAAAGTACGCAGGCTTTATGACGTTGCTCAAATCGTTTTGGCTTCTCTAGAGGGTCACAAGCATTGGCAATCCCATTCATGGTTCCAGATCGAGGATAAGATGATCGTGGCATGTGCTCATCAAGGGGACATGGATGCTGCTTTTGCCCACCGTACAAGAATTACCGAGAATGGAGGAGCACCATCTCCAGATGCATATGGGTCGCTCATCGAAAACGTCAAGGACACGACGGACGACACTTCGAATGCTATGGCTCTTTTCAGGGAGGCACAGCTCGTCGGTTGCACGCCCAACGTCTACCTCTTCAATACGATCATTAGCAAACTTGCCAAGGCAAGGAAAGCCGATTTCGCTCTAGAGTTGTTCCAACAGATGAAGGCCACTCCCGGTCTTCGCGCTACCTCGATTACCTACGGAGCAGTCATTGCTGCTTGTGCCCGAGTTGGCGATGCTCACTCTGCCGAGCAGCTATTCCTGGAGATGACGATGCAGCCCAACTTCAGGCCTCGCATTCCTCCGTACAATACCATGATGCAAATGTACACCCATACTAAACCCGACCGTGAACGAGTCCTCCACTACTACCATGCTCTGTTGGCTGCTAATATTCAGCCTTCTGCCCACACGTACAAGGTTTGTCGTGGTTTCAGACTGGTTTACGCATATTACTAAATCATAATTTGACAGCTTCTCATTGATGCATATGGTACTATAGAGCCAATCGATGCTGACGCCATGGAAAACGTGTTCAAAGCTGTCGAATCGAGCAATTCTGTGCAGTTACAAGGAAGCCACTGGGCCGCTTTGATCAATGCTTGGGGTTGCGTCAAGAAGAATCTCGATAAGGCCATTGTCATCTTCGACTCTATTTCCAGTCATCCTGGCGTCAAGCATTCAGCCACACCCTTACCCGACGCAGTAACGTACGAAGCCCTCTTCAATGTGTTAGTGACGCATAAGCGAGTAGACCTCATTCCAACATATGTCGAGCGCCTCAATGCTTCATCTGTTCACATGACTGCTTATATCGCCAACCTACTGATCAAAGGCTACGCTGCTGGTGGTAACATTGAGCAAGCTCGAACCATATTCGAGGGTCTAGCAGACCCTCCACGAGGCGTAGCTGCGCCAAACAATCATGTACCTCATGATTCGTCGACATCAGCGCCTGCTTCTCCTACCTCGCTCTCATACCGAGAGGTAAGTTTTTTTTTTCTTTTTTCCGGGAAGAATCACGTCCTCATGTTTTTTCAGCCATCTACTTGGGAATCGATGTTCCGTGCCGAACTTGGCAGCGGAAATCGCGATCGTGCGCTTGCATTGTTGCAAAGGCTACAAGAAAGGTACTTATACAATTCTTCTACTTCTTTTCGTGATTCTCATACACCTTTCCGTAGGCAATTCCCACCAGCGGTATATAACCGGATCAAAGGCATCATGCTCGACGACTCTGTATCACCTTGGCCTGCTCCATGATCGTAGAGGCCCCTCTTCATTCATTTAGTCTCTTTACTCTTGCATTTCCGCATACCTCTTATATGACTGCTGCCCGGCTTTTCAATTTAAAAGTAAATAGCCTATAATCTATTCATTTATTGCTGAAGATAACGCATACAGAATACGCTGTGTACATTAGATTGTATTATGATACTACTTACAGGAGCATCTCCACTACATGAAATCAATTGTCGTGACTCGTGAACCATTTGTATCAGAACTTTCCATACGTTTGACTACGTGCGCGCCTGAAATTCGATGCTAACGCTCTGCAACTAGTACTAAGATTTAGTGCCAACGTCGTGCGCTGAGTACTTAGTACTTAGTGCTGGGCTATGCTACTCAGAATCGGACTGACAGAAGTAGAGCAAGTTTATTTACATAAATTATATACTGGAATTTAGACTGCTAATATGACACTCTGTGTAATGCAATTATATTCTCCAAAGTCACCAAAAAAGATGACTACTGCAAGCCTCCCTTAATCCAATCGGTTGGACTTGCGAGAGTCACCCCGCAGGGTACTTAGATCCTCGGACAAGGCGCGCTTCACGACAATCACAAGTGTTACCAGTGAGGCGGCTATGATGAATACTGTCATGTAAGGATGCTCAGCTATCCAAGCCGCCCCCCAATTCGCTCCGTCATTCAAGCCCTGGGTCGTCAGGTTGCACGTGTAAGTAAGAACCCGAAGGGGCAGATAAAATGGACTCTTACACGTATAAATCTTTCTATCATATTCTCCGAGTGCTTGGCGTTCACTGAACCCTGGTTAATGCCATCAATCGCAGAAAATATACTGGTCGACGTGAGCTTGATAGGCTGTCCACTTGGATCCTGGTCATAATAAAGTAGACTCTGGTGGTCGGCGATGACGACGGCAGGTCCCGAGTTTGCTTTCATTCCGTACATATTCTTCATCCAGCTTCCCCACTGACCTCCATCCATCCATGTGAAGACCACCTCCCGCTGACCTTCATGCCCTTTGCTCAATTTCCATTTCTTGCCAATGTCGACAATTTTCTCGGGGATGTTCTCCTCGGAGTCCTTGTAAGATCCAGCGATGACGACCAAAGGTTTATGGGGAGCATTCATGACTTGTTGGAATGCGTCACGGGAAAGCTCTACGGAAGTGGGCAAGCGATTCTCCAGGAGCCAAGTTGTGAGTGAGCCTTGAGCCTTGGTGGAAGAGGGATAGTACATGGATGTAGGTATTTTAGAGTCGTGGTCTTTGAGCGCGAGGAGAGCCCAGGAGGAAGTCGTTGGTACACTGTAGCGGTTAAACAGTTCTTGGGATGTTGAGGTATATATTGGAGGGGATCCAAGTAACAAATGAGAGTCTTTGCCGACTTCGTGCTGTCGTTGTCTCCTGTTATTAAGAGCAACAATACAAAAATCGAATTACGCACTACGATGGCTGTGTCTGGAGAAGAGTGTAAAAGGAGGTACAAGACGGGATGTTTTTGAACATATCCCTCAAGAGCATCAGCAGTGATTTCCTCCATTGTACTGTGAAGAATGGCACGTCCTACTCAATTTTCCATACAATTGTCACATATAGAGATGCACTCACGGTGCTGCTGCTTTGTCCGTAAATGCAATCAGTTGTTCATATTTTCTCCCGCCCGTGTATTCAGTCTTGGCTCCATGGGCGTAGTAGAACAGCATGGGAAAGCCAGTGACACCCTGACTTGTACACAGTGATTTATGGTCATCGCAATTGACCTCTGCGACATTTAGTTTATTTTGCATGTGCCTGGCGAGTTGTGTCCAAACAGGTGCAAGTTTTTTGCAGTGCCCACACCTTGGAAACTAAGATGAACAAGCTGTCTTTGAAGGAGCCATCTGGACATACCATGGTGCAAAGAACTTGATGAATGTTGGGCCCTGGTCGATGAAGTCCTGGAAATTATCGGGTCCTAGTGAAACGACTGCCCCGGAAGGATTGAGAGCTGCTCGTGCCGTCTGGACATGTAAAGGCTCGGCGGGGCGCGTTGATGTTGGTATTTCGACGGCAGCGGTGGTTGAAGGAACGGAAGGAGTAGCAGTAGGTTCTGCATGCGTACTGATATACTCCACGAGCATGTCAAAGTCTCTGTCCTTGCGATACATCTCGACGAACTCGCCGTTGCGATAAAGGTTCATCTGAGGATATCCAGTGATCCCATTTTCCGAGCAGAGGTCTTCGGTGATGGGTCAGGACGACAATATTCATTACAATAGTGAATGATCGTACCGCCATTAACAGCACAATTGACTTGCGCAAGATGTATACCTGGGTCTGATGATTTCTCGAACTCTTCCACAAGATTCATCCATGTAGGTTCAAATTTCTGACAATGCCCGCAATATGGTGAAAAGTGTTCAACAAACCTGGACAGAATTTAAAAGAGGTTGCTTAAATGATTAGCTGTCTACTTACCAGACGCCTTCCGATATTGTTTGCTTAAAGTCTTCAGGTGTAAGGTGTGTGGATTTGACAGGCACGGCAGCTGCACGGACTGTCAAAGATGCGACGAGCAACGACAGCGGAAGTTGTAAAATGGCTTTGAAGGGCCTCATCGTGTCGAACAACGAGCACAGGTCTTTAAATGTTGCCTAGGGTGTGGTATCAGTATAAGTGAGGAATGTGGAACTTGAATGGGACTTTGAATGCCGCCCAGGCTGCGGTGGTTGTGTGTAAGGTTTATTGCAGGCGCGGCTCTGCCTTTTGCCTTTTGCTGGATACCGTCTCTACAAAATGGAAATATATCGATATCCTCATTTTCCAACCCATCTTTCCGTCGTCCACGTCGCCCTTTTCACCAATGTCAGCAATTCTGCAGCTCTCAGATCACGTATAGTAAAGGCTGCAACGTTGGCAGCACCTGAGGGAGACATTGAACGCGAGGCCATCAACTATGCTTTCATCGATGCTCGTCTCGTCAGTGGTCTCGCCGTTTTTCTACACCTAGGCAGCATTCAAACGTCCACATGAAAGATCACAAGCATGTTGCATCTCCAGACAGCCATTTATCAAGCCATCCTTTTTGACTCGCAGAAATCGTTGCGGACAAGGACAGTGCACTCTGAAATCCTATGGTGTCTGAACCCCACAAATAACGTATGTGTCTTATGCAGTATCGATATTTCTGGCTCTTTCATGCATTTGATTTCATCAGATATCTGAAGCCATCAGGCGATATGGTGTATCAGACACTTCGTCGGCTCTTTTCGTCGTTCGAATCACATCTCCCGATCTTGTGGACGTAGAGAGCGGAATGAAATGCGTTGTGGAAGGGAATATTGTTCCCCAAAACACCTTGCAGGAACTGACTGACTGGTCTTCTATCAAGAAGGTAACGATCATCATCTAGGCATGCATTCTGAAACTCATATTGTTTCTCGCTGGTCAGTATTACAAACTAAACGTGGAACCAGCGGTCAAGGAAGCCGCAGGTGATGACGTTCGTGAACGTGCAATTATAGATAATATTGTCGTGAGTTCCGTTGCAATGAAGAGCGTTATGGCGTGAATATTGGCGTTTTGCGCTGACTGCAAGTCCTTGAGATCAGCTATTGAGTGCAATATTGAGAAGCTTTATCTCACAGCGAAGACACTTCGTAAAAGCTGCATCCACTGGATATATCGGCACTCCCCTATTCTCCCTATAGGTGCCGCATTGGCACAAACTACAATGTAATAGCGTGATCGCTGTCTACGCAATTTCCTTCACCGAAGAATCGTGTTTGTGGTGTAAAAACATTCCTTTATTTAAGCTAAGTGCTGGTCTTAGTACGAGCTATGAGTTATATGAGCTTTAAGTCCAATGCTGAGGATATGTAAGACCGAAATTCGCATTTGGGTTGTCGCGTCTCCTTTATCCAAATGTCCGCCACCTTGTTCCCTTTCCTTCGAACGAAATCTCTCAGTCCCAGTGTTCTCCTTCGTGGGGCTCACTCTTCGAGAGTATCCTATGCCCAGAAAATTCAAGCCCACAACAATTCCAAGTTCAAGCGATGTTATTCACAGTTTCGTTCAACACAAGACAGAACTGCTGTAGGGGTAAATCATCTTTCTTACTTTCGCAGTACAAAGGCCTTACTGGCCATGTTTTAATCCACTAGGTATTCACACCGACAGCTGCTGCCGTCTTTGTGGTTACGGGTGTTGGTCTTTTCTACTATTTCAGGCATGAAAAAGCAAAGCTCCTGGAGCAACGCCGTACGTCACCGTGTAGTATTTTGTATGTCGTGTCGTTCACGGCCATTTGCAGAAAAAGAGATGGAAGAAAAGAGTGTTGGACGTGCCCATGTCGGAGGGCCGTTTGTGCTCACGACCCATGACAATAAATCTTTCTCGGAGAAGGATTTATTAGGGAAATGGAGTATGATGTATTTTGGATTTACGAACTGCCCCGATATCTGCCCTGCTGAGTTGGACAAAATTGGCGGTATAGTCACCTCATTGGGTACGTATTCCGTTTCTAGCTTTGCTTCGTTTCTTGACCTTGTACATATAGAAAAGGACTATGGACGGATATTCCAACCCGTCTTCATTTCTGTCGACCCCGCTCGCGATAGCGTGCCCCAGATGGCGCGTTACCTGTCTGATTTCCATCCTCGTATTCTTGGTCTAACAGGCGAATATGCTACTGTCAAGCAAACTTGCAAAGCATACCGAGTGTATTTCTCTACACCTCCCAATGCAGATCCAGCTGGCGACTACCTCGTTGATCACTCAATATACGTTTATCTTATGGACCCGCGAGGTAATTTTGTAGAGGCATTTGGGCAGAGCAGCACGGAAGAAGAGGTTGTTGAGAGGGTACGAAAAGAAATAGGGAAATGGGAAGCGCAGACAGGGAAGAAGGTGTAGAGGGCGACCCGTTTATTCTATAGCCTCAACATATTTACTAGCACCACTCGCTCATCTAATAGCAGTATCTCCACTCAGCTAATTTGCACTACGACGTAAGGCTTGAAGTTTATGAAGTGGTGTTGCAAGATTGTGTTTAGCATCTTGGAGTGTACATGACAGAAATTCTAAGCATCTTCTGTCTCCTCTGCTCTCTGCAACTTGAGCTTCGACATTTTCTTCATCCGTCGCATCATGCTGTTAACATCTAATAAGCTCACACGCTGAGAAACAAGATTGCTATACTTACTCATCGTACTGGCACCTAAGAAAGCTCGCAGGTCAGCAATATGCAAAGGTAGAGCACGGCGAATTCCTACTTTTCGTACGTATGCCGCTCATCGTTGCACTCCCAGGGGAGATAGCTATTCTTTCTACGGCATGTGTTCAAAGGGATAAGCAGCCTTTGTATCCATATATTTTGTTGAGTTGGGTGGAGGTAATAGCGAAATGTAAGCCCCATTGAAATGCAACGTTGGAGATAAATTGTCAGACGTGTTATATCAACCATTGAGTGTTACAATACGGATAACGTACGCTGAGCACTGATCTCTCCATGCAATGGGCACACTGGCTGCCTTTAATTCCTCCTGGGATGCTGTCTGTGCTGATGGCATAGGTAAAAGCTCTATAGTTTTACTACAGAATGGATCGGAACAGGTGCGTGAGTATTTCAAGCTCAGATCGGTCTGCCTGCATTTCCCAGTCAAGTATATGGTCAGGTATGTATAGGACTGTATACAGACCTGTATAAATTCAGTTTCATGTAATGTATTCCCTACAATGACATATAATGCAGAGCGAAGAAAAGCAAAGTGCTACAGATATCAGACTCCCCAACGCTTCATTTCTTCTGGTCCTCTTGATGCTGCTTCATACTCATTTCAATGGCTCTCGCAATGGCCTCCTCTTCGTCCATGTCCTCATCTTCACCTCCGTCTTCGCCATGATCTTCATCCATCTCTACATCCTGCTCCTTCGACATCGCCAGAGCCTGTTGCAGCATGGCATCCTCTTCGCCTTCCGCCTCAGCAGGTATACTCTCACTCACCGGTGGTAGCGATGTTGGTGGGGCGGTGGTTTCTTGGGCTTGCTCTTCTGCAGCTTGACGAGCCTGCTCTTCTTCCATAGACATACGCAGAGCCTGTAATCAACGAACTTAGCGGGATCAGATAAGCGAGCTGTGTTACATAGCCGTACCATAGCTAGTTCTGGGTCGAGACTTGGGTCAACGCCAAATTCAAAGCCACCTCCACCAGATCCCGATGCACCAACATTGGCATCTCCCATCGCCTCTTCCGGAATACCGCGGTCTCCAGCGAGAATGGATGACGATAGTAGTACATCTGACAAAAGGTGGGAGCCTGGTGGTACAGATACCAGATGTCTAAAGGTAGAATGAATGTAAGTTCAATTACTAGGTAGACAGAAGCCACCGATACGTACGAGTTATCACCACTGGAAGCATTCTCAACAAACGCCCTCAATACACTACTCTCGCCCTCTTCAATGCCATCCCCAAATGCAACAATATCTACAGCTACATTGTTCTTTTTCAGCTTCTTGGCAAGCTTGACCATATTTTTCTCGTCTGCTCCTTGTCCCTCCAGTGGTGAGCCAACGAATACAATTATTCGCTGCCGTAGGTTCTTGTTCTCTCTGTGCTTCAATGCTAACTGGGCGATGGCAATGGCAGTCGGAATATCTATCGATCCTCCAATCTTACTTGACGTTGAGTGGACCGATTTAAGGATATGACCAAGTTCTTTCGTGTGCGTTACAAGCACTTCAGGGCTACTCATTTCAAACTAGATCAATGAATACACCAGTCCAATAGAAAACTGAATACGCACCCTTTACCAGCCATGGTCATTATTCCAACTGTGTTCTCTGGATTCGAGTCAATCTTGGTCTGAAAGACGGTATTGACAGCATCCGACTGGCATTCAAAGCGTGTCGGCTGGTAATCTCCGTTCCGCATGTACTCTGAGTTGTCCATAATCATCATCGTAGCTTCTAAAGGCATGTTGGGCAGCGAGTTCGATGGACAGACAGACGTGGAATGGGTAAGATTCTGGTAAGACTTCGGGTATTGGGTCTTACAAGCTGACGCGTCTGGCGGGAATGTCTTTGTTTGGTCCAGGTGGCGGGCACATTCTCTTTTGCTTACTTGCTTTCTACCATGACTTATGCAAACTTGAAAGTCCTCAACGATTCAACTTTTCAGCGCGTCTCTTAAGATCATATTCCCAAGTTCATGCACTGGATCAGTACTGGGCCACGGGTGCGACTTTGGGAGCCTTGATGTCGTCGATAAATATCCCCTTATTTGAAGAAATTTGGACACTGGATTCAAGATCTCGTCCCAAAGAATCAAAAGATGGCCATTGTCGAACCAGGATCAATCTATATCCATAGTATCCACAACCTGTGGCCACCTGATTAGTACTGGGCATGCAGCTGTGAATATCCCACACTGGTGCAGAATTTTCCCTCAACGGGGCTGCTCTACACCCGCGGTTTTGATTTACTGTATTCGTGACTTCCCCCCCTCTGGTTACATTCACGTAGCACCCGAAAGAAGTCTTCACATTCAGATCCAGACAAGGTTCCACGGGGCGTATAATCAAAACTATAATCCCATCACCTATAAAGTCGTGGTCCAAGGCGATCAGACTTATCACCTGTTCAACTCGCGACCACTATGACCCACGGTTGGACTCAGCATAACGCGGTATGTCAGTCATACAGTCAGGAGTGGTTGGCAACTATTGACGATATTTTGCTCAGGATTCTTGTTGTCTCGTTGAAGAAATTACCAGCATAGCTTATGATGCTGATACTGGCCGATATACGTTCCGTGATCGTTTAGGACACCTCCATGAAAGTGCACCCCACGCAGAACACAGAGGGCTCGCCCCCGTATCCTCCCGAATTTTCCCGTATCGCAGAGTAACGACAGGTAACAGGTCAAAGTCTCACAAAAGTGAACGTGCGATGGCTCAGAAATACTTCTCGTATAGAGCAGCGGAATTCTAACCTGCATGCGAAGTTTAAGTTTACGACTGGACAACCAGAGACGTTTAATGATATACTACCCTCTGCTTTCGCCGCCTCGCCGCTCTATGTCGATAGAAGTCCGAAAGGCACAGGATCCCACTTTTCTGCAAGTGCCAAGAACCCCACGAAAGGGCGGTTTACAGATGCTTTAGCAAAATCAACTGTCCCAGCTATGCAGAATGCTATGGAAGGTGTAATGAAGTGGCTTAAAAGCGTGGCTAATAGACGCAGGATCATGACTGGAAGGGTGACGGATGAAAAGTCCTTCCTGCTTTCTTTGGATGAGAGCATTCATAAATCTGATGCTGAAAAACTTATTGTTGACATAGTGTTACGATACGGTTCTCCGCCTCCTTGCGCCGGTGTCTTGCGTAGGTGATATCGTATTGACTGAGAGTTGTATCCTTAGACAGGTGTAACTTAGTGGTCATGGTGTTTACATTGACAGTGATCTAACGTGAAAGACTGCGTACAGACCGGAGCCTACGTGAGCGAGTTTGGTTTTGAAGCATAATGCCTGATATCTTGCTTGTGAGTGCACATTGTATGTGGCGCTAGCTTTTAATTATAAATTGGAGCCTCGGCGTTTAAATTCGACTAAAAGACCTACTAAGTTTGCAAGGATCTCGCTCATGTCCACCCAGAATCAACACACATGTCTATCAGAGATTCATACTACGTTTTCCCAGAAGGTGGACACTAAGAATGGGTCTTGGTTACCTGATCAACCACTTTTTCGGTGAATGCCACTGGCAGATACATAGCTTTTATCTTCACAGAAGCCGCAACCGCATTTTTATCCAGAGCCTTGGTTATTTTTTCTCTATCAAGTCACGTAATCGAGAGCTGTTTTGGTGTCGTGGATTTGATTAGGATGCAGAAACGGTTCCACGAGGTGTACATATGAAGTATAAAGATACGGTCGACCGTCCAAAACCGTCGCATTCCCCCCTTTTCATTGACAACCACAATGTCTAACCGCTGGACTCAGTATACCGAGGTATGTCCACCATACACAGGCCAAGTTTGACGTTACTAATCGACATTTGCTCAGGATTCTTGTCGCCTCCCTGAAGGCGTCACCCGCATAGCTTACGATGCTGACTCTGGCCGATATACCTTCCGCGATCGTTCAGGACAACTCTACGAAAGTGCCCCACACGCAGAATACGGAGAGCTCACTCCGGTATCTTCTCCAAGCAGCCATCGTCGTCGAGTGACCATCACAGGTAACGAGTCAACTACTCACGATCTTCAGCTCTTGTGATGGCTCACCATCCCATCCATATAGAGCGACGAGATCCTAGGCTGTATGCCAAGTTTACGAATGGACCGCCAAAGACGTTCAATGATATCCTACCCTCTGATTACATAGCTTCGCCGCTCGAGGCTGATGCTGATGGAAGTTCAGACGGGTCCAAATCCCCTTCTCCCGTAGACGCCAAGGACGCTGTGAAGGGGCGGTTCATCAATGCTGTACGGCAATCAACTGTCCCAAAGATGCACAACGCCGTGGATGGTGTAATGAAGCGGTCCAAAAGTATGGTTGATAGGCGTAGGACTCGCTCAGCGACGGAGGATAAGCGTCTCCTGCTTTCTTCTGACGGTGAGAGCATCCGTAGCGTCCATGAGCTGGATGATCAGGAGATATTTGCTCGTATAATATCACAGTACGGCCCTCCTCCTTCGTACCCCTCACGGGTATCCAAGACCGCATAGAGCTAAACCGGTATTATAAGAGTGCCCTGTGTAGATGATATCGTAGTAACGGGGAAAATGTATCATTACATAGCTGGATATGTATAGTTGTTCCTTATCCGTTGTAACACCAATGATCCGACACAAAAGGAATAAGATCAAGGCTGGTGTATGACTACAGCAAGGCTGCTAGCATCAGGAGTTCAGCAGTATCTAAAGATAGTGTGATTGGTGGCATTAAGTCATGTTCGTGTGTATTTTTCCTTCGTAAAGTTAAAGACAACGATGCCCAACTCGTGGCCAAATAACCTCAAGATTGATGAGGACCTGAATGTACTTGGGAGAGACGGGGTCTCGAGACCGTTGGGCTAGACGGAGACGAAAAAAAAAAACGTAAAGAGGGCAAGCAATGATTGAAGTATTGCTAGATAGTATAGTAACCAGAAGACGTGAAGAGTATGTGACGAGAGCGATGAAAGAGATATAAACAGAAGCG
Organism: Serpula lacrymans var. lacrymans S7.9; assembly: GCF_000218685.1. Classification (NCBI taxonomy): domain Eukaryota; kingdom Fungi; phylum Basidiomycota; class Agaricomycetes; order Boletales; family Serpulaceae; genus Serpula; species Serpula lacrymans. The sequence continues at coordinate 125,763 of NW_006763290.1, read as the reverse complement.
AAATTCCCGGAGGTGTGTGCTAAATCGTACCAGATCGTGAGATGTTCTGGCCCTTGTATTCGAACAATGATCGGGAGACGGGGCTGGTGTGGACCTGAAGCGGCATAAGCGGTCCTTGCACAGGGGCCAGCTTGGGGTCGACCATCATGGCAGCCAGGCGGTCGTGAGTGAGGGAGGGCGGTGTCCTATCCAATTTAGCTGTGCGGACTACGCGAGAGGGGAAGTTGGTATAAGGATCTTCAAAAGGATTGGTAGCCCTCCTTTGCGCGTGAATCGTGGGTGATGTTGATCCGGAACGGGCACGAGGGATGGCGGGGGCTGGTTTCTTGATAAGAGGTGTTTTCGAAACCAGTGTCTTCTCGGAGCCCGGCGTCTGTGAAGAATACGAAATGACGCGATATGATGGAGTGATAACTCCGTAGGACTTACTTCTGCCACGAAGTTCTTGTATGTTTGACCGTGACTCAACTTCCAGTTGGGAGTTCCTAAAGTTGTGACAGAGACAAAACATAGCAACCGTCGGTCGAGGGTTAGTATAGTGCGATTATTAGGACTTACTGGGAGTGTCGTCGTCGGATAAGAAAATATCATCGTGATCCTTGAGGAAAGCCTTTTCTTTGCGCCAATAAGAGACCCGACAATAGATCACGTAGACGGCACAGAGAAGTGAAAATCCGAGAAAAGTAATGACAGAGATGGCCACCATACGCTTCTGAGAGGCCGTCACAGTGGTCGAGGTGACACGAGGGGTACCAGTTGGGAATACGTTGAACGATTGAACCGTAGTAGGTGCCATCCTGGATGTCAATTCGCCTGGAGATGTTGCAGGTGTGGTCGACGAGAAGAACAGGCTGATAATGGGCCATGATTTCTTATGATCTGAGGGGTTGAGAGGCTGACCAGGTTAGCCTCCAGCAGGCCATTTGGAAGAGGACCGATTAGCAAAGAAGGTCTCGCGAGTAGGTTCGTCCAGATCGAAATGGCCTATCATAGATTAGAACAGGGATTGTTAGTTTACATGTTTATTGACATGGTGTCTATCCTCGTTGGCGTATGTCAGGATCATGCAAGTCTGGTTTGTGCATCGCTTGCATGCCATGACACCTGCTTAGAGTACGGCGGGTCATCTGGCGCCGAGACTCCCATCAACCGCGTAACTTGCGGGGCAGTGTGGATCATGACTACATATACCATCAAACAATCCAAACATTCGCAGCAATTCCAGCATGTCCACTACAAAGGTCCTTGAACCGTACAACAATTGGCCAAACGATGCAGGCGTATGTATCTCGTCTCTTGTCATTTTTTCTCGTATTGATCTCAGCCACATATCCAGTTTGAGCCTGGCCACGAAGAACGTTCTCCTGTGGAACTACAAGTGACAGGAACAATCCCATCGTATGTTTCTGGCACCCTGTACAGAACGGGTCCAGGTGGTTATCAGGTCAAAACAGACGTTGGAACCACTTACTCCGTCGACCACTGGTTTGATGGGTTTACCCAGAACCATCGTTTCCAAATCATTTCCTCTCCCGGCAGTCCTCCACGCGTACTTTATAACTCGAGGTTTGCTGTGGACTCCCTCATCGAGACCATTCGCAAGACTGGAAAACTGGATGACTTTAATTTTGGTCAGAAACGCGACCCATGTATCAGTTTTTTCAGAAAAGTGATGAGCATGTTCGTCCCTGACAACAGTCCCAAAGCCATTGCACACGCCAACATCGGTGTCACTCTGTCCGCCAATCCACCTGGTCTCAAGGACATCACTGGTTCCGCCAAAAAGTCAAAGAGTGACGGACATGCTTCGGGCATCCAAACTCTCTGGACGAAAACCGATGCTGCTGTTTATCGGCAAATCGACCCAGAGACTCTAGAGCCCATTGGCTTTGCCGATCAGAAGTCCCTCCATCACGAGCTTGTCGGCCACATGTCTGCTGCACACGCAAAGTCCGATCCCGTCACCGGTGACATATTCAACTACAATCTCGATGTCGGCAGGGCTCACACGTACAGGGTGTTTCGTGTCTCCGCAGATACCGGCGAAACAGAGATACTCGCCACAATCACAGATGCCCGTGGTGCCTATCTGCACTCGATGATGATCACCGAGAACTACATCGTTCTCTGTATTTGGTCGGCTCATTACGCTTGGGGAGGCGCCAAGATCCTCTGGGATAAGAACATGCTCGATGCTATTGGTACTTTTGACCCGTCGAAGAAAGCGTTGTGGTATGTCATTGACCGCAGGCATGGAAAGGGTGTTGTGTCAAAATACGAAACCGACCCCTTCTTCTGCTTCCACACCATCAACGCTTGGGAAGAGCCTTCCCCTTCTAACCCCTCCCAAACCGATATTGTTGCTACTCTTTGCGCATATGAGAACCTTGATGTTCTTAAACGCTTCTATTACAGCAATATCAAATCGACTTCCCCGGACTCTCTCGAGTACATGGGCGAAAGGGGTGACATAACACGCCCTAACCTGCGTCGCTGGCGTCTCCCGTCGATCGGTTCCTCTGAAGGATCTCGCGCCGCTGTTAGCGAGCACATCGCACCCAAGGCCCACTCCTGCGACTTGCCCTCCATAAATCCGCGGTTCATCGCGAAACCGTCGCGTTATGTCTATGGCGCATCAGACAGGGGGAACAGTACGTTCTTTGATGGGCTAGTCAAGTACGACATGCAGTCTAAGAACCCCACATATTGGCATGTGCAGGGGCAAAATCCTGGCGAGCCCGTGTTTATCGCTAACCCGGTGGGGGTAGATGAAGATGATGGCGTGCTGCTTTCTGTGGTCTTGGATGGTCACAAGACGAAGAGCTATCTGTTAGTTTTGGACGCGAGGACGATGGAGGAAGTAGGCAGAGCGAGCATGGAGACTGTGGTAGGGTTCGGTTTCCACGGAACCCATTTCCCTCAAACTGCAGCGGGAACTCCCAGCGTCGATACTTGAGATACTTTCATTATATCCGAGATGGGCTTCAGCAGGGATTTACGGTCGGCTTAACAGTTATGACCATTTATGTGCACGTGTCTTATTTCTTAAGTTGTTTTTTATGTTCGAGGGTTATTGCTTATTATTTATGTCTGATTTATGTATCGAGGGAGAGCTGTTCTCCACGTAGTGTACTTTATACCAACGCCCTGTTCAATAAAAACGAGTGTTATATTTATGAAGGAATGTGGTATCCGAGACTTGACATGTGTAAGAACCATTATGCAACAAACACCATCACTTTGAAAGAGGTCCACGTAACGTTGGGTCGACATTTTGCTGTCCAAGCGCCTTGGGAGGGAGTTTCGGCATATCGATGTGTGGCACGGACATTCGAGGTGGCATGCGCTGAGAGACTGAACGTATAATTCCAAGTATATTGACCGGTTGTTGAGCAGCGGTAACCTTCGAACTCCACATCATATCCGTCGTGATATCCTTGGAGGCCAGAGGTTTCCGAATATTCCGTACGTTGTCGGTGTTGCTGACCAAAGGACGTACATTACCATCGCTGCTATCTTGGATGTTCGCCCCGAATATGCCATCCTTGAGTGGATCCGGGGAGCCTTTGCTCGCGCAGTTATGCGGAGTGTACGGTGCTGACCGTCCCATGATGGGAGGAGGCCACTTGGGAGATTGGGGTATCATGAAAGGGGTGATACTATTTTCCTTTGTCGATTCGACCTGTGACGACGTTAAAGGTCAGCAGCGCAGGAGGAGATGATGCGATCAATTACGAACATCAGGTCGGGGATCCGCAAGGGTGCCCTTATCGCCGTTCCGCACTGGGGATGGAGACCCGGCGCCGTAAAGAGTGATTGTCTTCTTGGTTCCCGGGATACGGAACTGTAACATGACGGGCGGACAAAAAATCTTTGACGAGGCGGTGGCTACGAGAGTGCAAGTCGAATGCAGAGTACTGGCTGCTGGAACTTTCTTCTCGGGGGTCGTGACCAAAAGTGCTGCCTGGTCGCACTGGGCATTATCCTGTGCATGTATGCGCTCATGTCTCTTCATTGCCTTTCTGGCCTTTCGGTTGTACTTGACGCTGAAATGGCGGTAGATGACATAGAGCATCATGATTCCTACGAGGACGAGGCATATGACAAGGATGACGATGGATGCTGGGGGCAGAGTGACGTGCTGCGGCGGAGGCTTTCCGGGGCTGGACACGGTGGTTGGGTCTGGAGATTCCGTGTTTGTTGCGGGCGGCATGGTGGGTGAGAAGAGGAACAGTCTTGTGGCATCTGGTGGGGAAAGGTCGATTGATATAGGATGTATGTTTCTGTGGCGGAGGCTGACATGTGCTGACGGCCTGGATAGACGTGTCAGCCTCCGTTAATATACTTGCTTTGGTGCTGTTGTGCATTGCAAGAGACCTGTTGAGACGCTCCATAGATTTTTAAAATGAACATTCATAAAATCTGGTTGTATTGCCGTAAAGCTGCAGGGGGCCGATGTACCAGCGAAAGGAGCTACGGTGTGAGCTATGACGAAAGTAGACACAATCACGACACCTTATTGCAGGGTGTTATTACTGTAAGCACTACTGTAAAAGTGAGATTAGATACGATATTTCTTGGACATGGTACGGGTATGCAATCCGTGCGATGCATGTCTGGTTGGCGCCTGAACGGCATGGACGCGACTGGTAAGGCAATTGGATGACTGATTGCAAGGTGTGCTTCTTTGCGCTGAGCAGAGCAGTCGAACTGGGCAAAGTTTCAAGTAATTGCTGCGATGACTGCGATGGCCATAACCAAGACCTAAGGATTAGCAGTTTAGCACTATGGATACAGAGATCAGAACCGAAATTAGAATGGGTGGGAGCCTACCCTAAATACAATCCGATAACCAGCATAGCTGAACCTCACCCGCCCTTTGCCCTCGCCCATATCCTTGTCCGTTCCTCAGCCAAAGGTAAGTCTCATTTTGTGCTGGGCATCGTTGCCAACAGCGCGCAGTTCGCAGTTTGCAGTGCTGACCATCGCTTTTATCTCATCGTAATCACTGCGGAATCATGCATCGCCTTTTCTGACTTTAAATCGATAAAACACTCCGATTCATCAGCTCTCAATCACTTTCATCTCAACCTTTTACATCTTTCGCAAATAATTCACAATGGAGGACGAAGTAGCTGCGCTCGTACGTTCTGTTCCATTCCCTCAAACAACGGCACCTTTACCTACTGCTCTTCTCTCCACAGGTTATTGACAATGGTTCCGGAATGTGCAAGGCTGGCTGTGAGTACTCTAACTTGACAACGCATCGCTCAGCTCACTTACCTTGTCTTGCATAGTTGCTGGTACATAGTCATCGCTTATTATCCGATTCTATCATAGTCTTTAACTGCTGATCACAGGTGATGACGCTCCCCGTGCTGTTTTCCCGTGAGCACAAGGTCCACGTATTCCTAGACTTTTGTATCTGATACCGATGATCCTCTCAGCTCCATCGTTGGTCGCCCACGTCACCAGGGTGTGATGGTTGGCATGGGTCAGAAGGATTCTTACGTCGGGTATGCCTTGTCTCACTTACCCTAATCTGATCTGTATGCTGATGCCGCCTATAGTGATGAAGCTCAGTCAAAGCGTGGTATCTTGACTTTGAAATATCCCATTGAGCACGGTATTGTAACGAACTGGGACGACATGGAAAAGATCTGGCATCACACCTTTTACAACGAGCTCCGTGTTGCTCCAGAAGAGCACCCAGTCTTACTCACGGAAGCACCCCTCAACCCTAAAGCTAACCGTGAGAAGATGACCCAAATCATGTTCGAGACTTTCAACGCGCCTGCATTCTACGTGTCCATCCAGGCCGTTCTCTCTCTTTATGCCTCTGGTCGTACAACCGGTATTGTCATGGATTCCGGTGATGGTGTCACCCACACCGTTCCCATTTACGAAGGTTTCTCTCTCCCTCACGCCATTCTTCGTCTCGATCTCGCTGGTCGTGACCTCACTGACTTCCTCATCAAGAACTTGATTGAGCGTGGTTACTCTTTCACTACTACTGCTGAGCGTGAAATCGTCCGGGACATCAAGGAGAAGCTGTGCTACGTTGCTCTTGACTTTGAGCAGGAAATTCAGACCGCTGCTCAATCATCAGCACTTGAGAAGAGCTACGAGCTCCCTGATGGTCAAGTCATCACTATTGGTAACGAGCGGTAAGTTTTAATGTTTCAGATAACAAGATATGACCTCATTGTTCTTATCTTACATAGTTTCCGTGCCCCTGAAGCGCTCTTCCAACCTGCATTCCTCGGTCTCGAAGCCGCCGGTATCCACGAGACCACGTAAGTTTAAGGCACTCTACTTTACATAGACATTGCTAATTAAAAGTGACCCTCAGCTACAACTCGATCTTCAAGTGTGATCTCGATATTCGTCGTGACTTGTACGGAAACGTGGTTTTGTCCGGTGGTACTACTATGTTCCCTGGTATTGCTGACCGTATGCAACGAGAGTTGACCTCGCTGTCGCCATCCAGCATGAAGGTTTGTGTTCGATATTCTATTTTGGCCCCATGTCTTTATTTAAACACTTCGTTCATCACAGGTCAAGATTGTCGCTCCCCCTGAACGAAAATACTCCGTCTGGATTGGTGGATCTATCTTGGCTTCTCTTAGCACTTTCCAGAACTTGTGGTGCTCTAAGCAAGAGTACGACGAGTCTGGTCCTGGTATTGTTCACCGCAGTACGTGCCGATTTAAATCTTTAGTTTTGTGTAATCATCTCACCTGGGCAAATTTTCTCTCCTTGCAGAGTGCTTCTAAGCGATGGAAAAACTGTAGTCAGACGAAAACATGTTGCCGATGTAGTAGAATGACATTGTTTTTGATTTTCTTTCGCAGCTGTTCGTGTGGTCACGTTCTCTCCTACGTTACGTCCGCCTTTTGCTCTTTAGTGGGCCATGTTTCTGTTTCGTGCCGTTTTGCGTTCCATACATATATTCCAGTACTGATTTTTTTGTCGTTGTAAGAGAGATTCTAGGCATATTCAAGAAGAAGAAGAAGGAAGTGAATTCGAATAAATACCTATATACTGCCTGATGCTCAATATGATGCATGTATTACCGATGTGGCTATGCTTGAGTACGCACTCACAGCAAACATGGACTTGGTTGATTTTATCACACAGCTGCGCCTATCGTAGGGATGCCGGCAGGGGATTGAAGTGTTTCTGGGTCTAGAAGGTTAGCTTGGCAGCCAGTGGAGCTCAGGATGTGTATTCCATAACGTAGGCTACATGTTTCCACAGACCGCGATTAAAGCTGAAGGCAGAGAACACTGGTAATACAGAAAGTACAAGTACTACATCCACTTCAGCACTTGCATAAGTTTGTGGTACGCGAACAAGCCACTGTTGCAATCACATCGCCTCCCATCAGTTGCGTTACTCGCTCACTGGCAACTGGCTCATGCTATCGTGCCGTTTATTTCATACCCATCAACAGCAATTACAGAGATATCGGATTCAGGGTGAGCGGCATCCTGGATGCTTCATCTCTGGTTTCACATGCTACTCACTGAATGCATTTAAGGACTTACCGGTCTCGGCATACCTCAAATACCGCGCTTGCGTGAACGTTATAACATATAAACTACACTGGTTCTTATCTGAACCAACAGAACACTTCGCAATGGCCCGAGGCTTACCACCTGGTGTAACATACGTCGCTCAGTGTTTGCCTGGTTTATTGCTTCCTCCAGCCTCTACATTCGCTCTCATCTCCATCATCGAGACACTTCTGGATGTTCGCGTATCAGCGTTCCAATACACATGCGCAGTTCTTCTATCTTTGCCAGTGGCATTTGTACTGAGCGTTCAGTATACCGCATACGTGAACCGGAGGGGTGCCGCTGCGCGCGGTGCAGTCATGCCACCGTATGTCCAGTCTGATAAATTTGCAGGGGTCGATCTGGTGGCTGCGATGGTCCATGACTTCAAGAATAATCATCCTGGTATGTACAAGGATCTAATTTTGTTTTCCATTCTGATCCGTCCTAAAGTTGACTTAATGAATGAATGGTCCGAGAAATATGGTCATACATTTACCATCCGAACTTTTTTCGAAAACAAGGTAATTGAAAGAGTGTTTGTATGCCATCGTACCTAAATCTTGTGGTTCAGATCTTCACTTCGGAGCCCGAACATGTGAAGGTACGGGGCAAACCATTCCTTCGCTGTGTGAATGCTTATTCTAGAAAAGGCTATACTTGCTTCACAATTCAACGATTTTGCAAAAGGTAGGATCCTTGCAATCGCGAGCGGTCCGCGGAGAATATAACCTTTGTTCTTGTAGGGCCTATGAGATATCAGCTAAGTTCCTTATTGGGGGAAGGGGTATTCAGCTCAGATGGTAGATACTATCACCAAATCTCCTAGCCTATAGCTCCTCACTCAAACCGCGCAGGTGATGTTTGGAAGTACGACCTTTTCCTTTTGTAGTATGTCTATTGCTACTGTCAGGTGTCTGATGCCGTAGATGTTGCAGATTTCATCGAAGTATGACTCGGCCGTTCTTTACCAGAGATCGCATAAGCCATTTCGATATATTCAATCGCCACGCTGAAGATGTCATTGAACAAATAAGAATCCGCCTTCTGGAAGGTTATCCCATTGACTTCCAGGTGAGCTTGTATGATCCCATTTGGCCTATATTACCTCATTTTTTGTTCTCCAAAGGACGCTATTCGCCGCTTCACCCTGGATTCGGCAACCGAGTTTCTTTTCGGCAAAGATGTCAAGTCTCTATCTGCCGGACTTCCTTACCCTCCGAATTCACCCCTGGACATTGTCAAGTCTCATCCTGCGAACGACTTTGCCGAGGCTTTTGGAGATGCACAGATGGCCTCCGCGCTGCGCTCACGGTATGGTGGCAAATGGCCATTGGCCGAGTTTTGGAAAGATAAGGTTCATACCTACATGGATGTAATCGACGAATTTGTCAATCCTATCATTGCCGAGGCTTTGGAAAAGAAGAAAGCCATGCAAAGTAGCAGTGGAAATGACCTAAAAGGGAATTTTGACAGGGAAGTGAAGGATGGTGAGACCCTGTTGGACCACCTCGTCAACTATACAGAGGGTATGACCGGCACGTCTTTTGTCACCGTCATCAAGCTTATGGATATTCGTAGACCTTAAAATGCTGAAAGACGAAACGCTCAACATCATGATTGCCGGCGGTGACACCGTAAGTTGTCCCTTCCGTACCTGTGGAAGTCATGCACTTACCTGATATGCGATAGACTGCGTCCACGCTATCCTTTATGATATATCAGCTATCTCAAAACCCCAGGATCCTTGACCGCTTACGTGAAGAGATCATAAACAAGGTCGGGCTTACTGATAGGCCTACTTATGACGACATTCGGGATATGAAATATCTCAGAGCTGTTATCAACGGTATATATTTTATCACTCTGCATTGGTTGCTGTCTGACAGAAAACATCAGAAACGCTTCGACTACATCCTGCCGTGTAAGTTCAAACTTTAGGTGTTTAGCTAGTACCTTGATCTGACAGCACTAAACCTCCAGTCCCTCTAACATAAGGTAGGTAGAATCTGCAAGAAAGGAGCGGTGGCTCATGATATGGTTCTGTCCTTCCATTCCAGGGTTTCAACTCGAGATACTACTTTGCCTTCTAATAACGGCGGTACTCCTTTCTTTGTGCCGGCCGGCACAAGGCAAGTAACAAAATTTTCATATCACAAGGACACATCTTAAGTTCTCTCTGGTCATACAGGATCAACTATTCTGTACTATTGATGCATCGTCGGAAAGATCTTTGGGGTCCAGATGGTAAGCTGCCCATCCCAAGTATTGGGGTCATAAGCTCATTTGAGTTCTTAGCGCAAGACTTTGACCCCGACAGATTTATCGATGAACGGCTGCACAAATATTTGACGGCTAACCCGTTTATCTTCATTCCCTTCAATGCAGGACCCAGGATTTGTCTTGGTCAACAGGTTCGTTCACGACAGTAGGATACTGAGTTTGCATTTTTTCTGAGGAAGCGAGATGCATCTTTTTCTATTTTTCGAAATGATAATCATACTCTTCGTATACTAACTGACATTTTCACGACAGTTTGCCTATAATCAGATATCGTTCTTCCTAATCCGCTTCCTACAAAAGTTTTCGTCCATAACACTCGCCACTGATGAGCAGTTTGCTCCACCTTCCCACTGGGCAGGGGCTTCTGACCGGAAATCGATAGAAAAGATCTATCCAAAGTATCACCTCACCATGTATGTGCACGTGAGTACATTTATTTCCTCATCTTTCTCTTGGACGTTAGCTCAGTATTCTTATAGGGCGGTGTTTGGGTCAGGCTGGAGGAAGCGGTACATGAATAGGGCTGGATCCCGTCGGGGAGTTACCTGTGCTGTACTACATCTGCTACACAATATTACTATTACACAAGGATGTGTAAGTCTCCCCAGTGAGACCAATTTGATATGACGGTCGTATATAAAGAATGTGCCAGTGCGTAGAAACGAGCGCTCGACTCTTGAAACCATTGATGTGCAGCAGTGTAACTGAGAGTGCTCTAACCGACGGTTAATGTCGATGATAAATCAAAATAGTAGGTGCTGTTAATTTTATTTCAGGGGGCCACCGACAGCGGAAGTGCCACGCCGGGTTGTGCTGGGTTGCCGGCATGTTTGTTGATTTGCCACCAGGCATGTCGTTATGATGTTTTCTTCCTTATTCCCGCAGAGAGTGACAGGACGTTTACTTTTTGGTACTCTTGGCAGACGATGACAAGGAACTAACGAGGACTGCTGCTTTCTTTTTTTTCAGGACTCTTGTTCTTTAGCCAAGTGCAATATGCCGCTAATCACCGGGGTTATGCCTCTGCGGTAAATCAGTTTATGAGACATGGAGAGTGCGTCAGACATACCGACGGCTGCCGTTGGGGCCGCAGTCGATCCGCACCTATTCGTACTTTGCGGCATCGAAAAATCACAAGTTCTGGCCGGTATGTCTTGTGCCGCACTCTACTATCCTCAATCCTCACAGCCATCTTTCCCACTCACAGGAGCTTACACAACAGCATCCGGCAATTGCTTTCAACTTTGCATTACTCCCGCCTATTCCTCGGGCATGTGAATCACAGAAATCATATATAGAACTGGATCTTCACCAGCAAAGAGGTACAACTGCAAATCTGCTCACTTCTCACTGTTCACCATGGCCATCCAACTTCCACCTGGGATCATACTGATCTTCCGCCGTCTGCCTCGTCTCTTGCTTCCCCCCGTATCCATCTACATTCTACTACGTGTCTGCGATGCAGTCCTCGACGTCTCTGTTCCTTACTGGCTTCAATTCCTCGCCTACATCCTATCAATTCCCCTAACACCGATGGTCAGTGTCATATACACTGATTACGTCGATAGCAGAGAGGCCGCTGCTCGTGGTGCAGTTCTCCCTCCCAGAGCTACAAGCAAATGGCCTGCAGGCCTTGACATTTTATTGCGGATGGTCGCAAATTCGAAAACGGGCTATATGGGTCAGTTTTTCTCAACATCATGCGCATAGCTTCTCTCATCATATTCTATTTACAGGTGAAGTGCTAGAGCAAGAGGCTGAGATCAATGGGAACACGTTCAATGCCAAGGTTCTTCTTGAGAATAGGGTAACCGTCATTATAGATATGCACCCCCTATGTGAAGAGCTAATGGCCCACATTCATAGATATTTACCTTTGAACCAGAATATATCAAGGTAATTCTTGCAACGTGCATATTAGTGAGTTTCAATTGACTGGATGACGTCAGGCTATCCTCGCAACAAAATTTAATTCGTACGGTAAAGGTTAGCTCAACAGTCGTCAGATCGAGTTGTTATAGGAGACTTAAAACCCCTTTTCTTACAATAGGTCCCATGTTCTGGGATCAGGTCAATTCGCTTCTTGGAACCGGTGTATTCAATTCAGACGGTATGTATTTAGTCCTTGCCTATCTTCATATGTCTCATTCAGCTTTCAGGTGACACATGGAAGTAGGGCATTTTCCCATCAGCCTGTTTTTTCTCCAAGGCTCATCGTTTTATTGCGATAGATTTCACCGGACCATGACGCGCCCATTTTTCAGCAGGGACCGTATTAGCCACTTTGATATCTTCGAAAAACATGCAGAGGATGCTATCAGTCAGTTCAAGCAAAGGTTGAGAGAGGGCTATCCCGTCGACTTCCAGGTACGTCGGTGATCGATTGCATCCTCCTCCTACGGCAGTTTATAGTGCATTGCAGGACATGGTATCGCGATTCACTCTTGACTCGGCTACTGAATTCCTGTTCGGGAAGGATGTGTGCTCTCTAGGAGCAGGATTACCATATCCTCCATCGTCTCCATTAGCGAAATCAGCGTTTACTGAGAACCACCCTGCCAACATATTCGCGCAAGCGTTTGCAGAGGCTCAGGTAGCTGCTTCTTCTCGAGGACGCTACGGTTCCAACTGGCGCTTCTTCGAGTTCTGGAGTGACACCGTTAAGAAACGCATGGACATCTGTTATCAGTTCATCGATCCTATTCTCAAGGATGCACTGCAGAAAAAAAGGGATTTGAAGGAGAGCGGCGTAAACGACGATGCCAAGGAAGGTGAAACACTTCTAGACCACCTCGTAAATTATACGGAAGGTTCGCAGAAGTTCCTATATGCCTATATGCGCCGTTGACCTTGTTATATTCAGATCCTACGGTGATCCGGGATGAAACACTAAACATCATGATTGCGGGTCGTGACACAGTAAGCCGCTATTTTCTCTCCTGTAGGATAAATTTATCAACAATATTAACCTCAAATTTAAGACCGCTGGCTTGTTGACATTTGTCATTTACATGCTTTCCCAGCACCCTGTTGTTCTTACCCGTCTTCGCGAGGAAGTCCTCACTAAAGTTGGGGGCTCGAGAAGGCCGACATACGATGATATGCGCGAGATGAAGTATATGAGAGCGGTTCTGAATGGTATGTCTTGCGTGGTTTTTCGATCATTTAGATGATGTTGATTTTGTTACATTAGAAACACTTCGACTATATCCTCCAGTGTAAGTCAAAAAAATTTAGTAAGTTTTATCGATATCTGATCATTTCGTTTTAGGCCATTCAATGTTAGGTATGAACTTTGTCGTGTATGCTGAAAACAACCCTGATAAGTGGACGCCTTTAGGACAAGCACTGAAGCTACTGTTTGGCCTTCAGTGAATGGCGGCAAACCGTTGTACATCCCTGCGAACACCAGGTTAGTGCAAGCCGATTGTACCCACTACGAAACCTTACAAATGTCGCATTTAGAGTTCCCTATTCCGTGTTTTTAATGCATCGGAGGAAGGATTTATGGGGTCCAGATGGTGTGTACTGTATGGCTTGTGTGATCTCGTGATACTTATATTTCGGTTTCCAGCTTTAGAATTTGACCCAGATAGATTTATTGATCAGCGTCTTCACAAGTTCCTCACTCCAAACCCCTTTATTTTTGTTCCCTTCAACGCCGGTCCCAGGATCTGTTTAGGCCAACAGGTAAATTTTCGTCTATTGAAAACTTAAATGGGAAATTAATGATGCTTCTTAGTTCGCATACAATGAAGCATCTTACTTCCTTGTTCGCCTTCTCCAAGCATTTTCGTCCGTATCGCTTGCGACCGATGTTCAAAAACCACCTCCGGCTGAGTGGGCGAAAGGTCCAGGAAGACAAGCTGTGGAGAAGATAGTCATCAAGGGACACTTGACCATGTATGCTGCGGTACGTGATAATTACCTATGGTGGGCTGCGATTTGTTTGCTCATCTCTCATATGAAAGGATGGTGTATGGGTGAGGATGGATGAGGCGAATCAAAATGAGACTGTAATATAACTTTTGCGCGTGGTCACCGAGAAAGCCTCATATTTAACTATATGCAACCACATACTATTTATCTTTACTGTAGCTCAAATGTAAACTTGTGTAATTCTGCGCAGTCCCATAGATCAGTGCGCTGTTTTGTTTTTCGTTCTGTTTTCCTGTAGTTGGTTGTTATACTCAATCACATACGTGCGACAGCACAATTTATCATGATTTCCACTACCTAACGACTTCATAAGCTTCATACTTTCCGTCGAACTGATGGGGAAAATTGAACAATGCCAAGTCAAATTTGCTGTATACTGAAAAATCTATATCTATACAACATGCAGAGATTTTGATTCAGTTTATCTTTCGATACACGGCCCGTCAGCATATACCATCCGTAGCTCGAACGACAATCCATTAAGTACTGTACAAGTAGATTACCGCCAGAGTATGTCCACGTATGATGTATACAGCTTCTCGTAATTCTAGGTAGCCTCACGTTTCAAGTGTTGCTTGCACTCCCATTCGCTCCAGCACCTTCCGTCTGTGGGTTCCAAGGGCCTATATCACTCAATGAGCAACCTCCCGGGCACTGGCACTTTCCTCCCAAATCCTTCGGCAAGTTTTCTGGAGGAATTTGGGCAAGGAGTTTATCCTTGTATCCGCTCCCCAAAATGTCGATCTTGGACACTGTGACTTCATCTAGCCATGGCTTGATGAGCTGCCACACGCCCGAAAACGCCCACGGGGCGTTAATGATATAAAACTTCCCCATGCGCTCTGGGTAGCGATCCTGACCGATCGACGCTGCTTCAGAGACGTAGTCCTTAACACGGTAAAAGTTGGTGAGGGAGACATTGTGTAGATCAAGGATAGTGCAGGATGTCTCGACGGGGTGTCCGACAGCTTTGGAACATGCGGGTAGACGCTCATCGACGAACTTTTCGTATTCAAAGACTAGCCGTTGAAGCTGACGCTCTTTGGATGTGATTTCGTGCAGCCTCTTGATATCAAGGTAGCCCAGACGCTCGATGTAGATCGGCCGGCCATCCTAGAAGCACGGGCGTGGGCCCTCATTAGCACTTTATAGCACTGATAATAATGTTGTCATACTCGCCTTATCCATCTTGTGATAGAATTGAGGGTAGATTTTATCAAGCTCTTCCTTCTCGTCAAATGTAAAGTTCCTGCTTGGACGATCAGATTGAATCGCGTAGGTGAGGCAAACCGATCGCTCACTTGACGATATCATCTACACCAAAGTCTTTCCTCCATTGCTCCTGAGCGAGCAACATCGCCTTGGCTTTGGGTACATCAAATTTGCGCGCTCTCAAGAATCTAGAAATGATTTCATCAATGTACTGCGGCTATGAGTGATGCTGATCTACCGCTCCTATCCGAAATGCAACATCCTGATAGAGCACGATATGGAAACGGAACGAAAAACATACCTCAGCAGAGTGGCATCATCCATCCTCTCGGGTACAAAGAGGCCCTCTTCGTTGAGCTGCTTTTTGAGCGTGTCTAGGCCATGTTGCATGGGCACTGTGAGATTCCCAAGACGTCCTGGAAGAGGTCTGTAGTTTGGATCTGTAATCCCTTCTGGAAGAGGGCTTGCGCTGGCGGGCACGGTGGACGACATGGTCAAGGGTAGTTCCTAGCAGAGGTTGCGGTGGCTGGAAAGTATATAGATCACGCGCGCTCATTTCCTATTAGTCTTGCTTTCACTCCACAAATGCGGTAATTGGCCCCAAATCTGGCCAAGACCCGCGCCAGCAATTTGATACCAATCCGTACCATTTGCTGTCAACTAATTCTAGCAGCCTTTAGTAACGAAATGACACTCGTATCATGCGATGCAACACAGTGTTTTTTCATTCAGAGAATCGCATCATTACATCCAGAACCCCGAACCACGAGTTGAGTCGTGATCCGATGCGAGAAGCTCTGGGGCATTCATCTACTAGTGGTACAAACAGGATGCGGCTCAAGAGATATCTGAAGCAACGCAGGTTGAAATGCAGTGGGTGGTGGAGAGGGGGTCGGGGGGTATTGCAGAAGAATCGGAAACAGATGGAATACAACGCAGATCGCCGGAAAAAAAACAAGAGATCATCATATGTTACATTTCATGTAGATCGTCGTCACGACGGGAATGCATGTGCAGACAATCGAAGGAAGAGTTCAAACAATGTCCCAGAGTTCTTCCAGTGCGCAACAAAACTAAAAATATCGTCAATTTAAGGATTGTGAGTTGTTATTAATAAGAGACTGCACCTTTCCACATGCGACCGAAGCACTGAGTGGGTAGTCGCTTATACTTATTTTTTCATCTACAACATGATCGGCAAAGTCATCCCGTCCACGAGCCATTGCGCCCACAAAAACTGCGACAGAGTGCGTCTCTGGCAGAGTGGGTAGATAGCGCGATAGCCGGATCGTAGGGGCATCACCAGATAATGCTGGAAAAGGACATAATAATAGCATGAGAATATATATGGCAAGCGAGCGACATGCTACGTACTCAACTTCATGGTATTGACAGGTAGATGGTCTGTCACGGGATTCTAGTGCGGGATATTTGAATACCAAGCAAGACGAGAAGTGCGAATGACAAACTTTGATGACTTTAAGTAACTTTTCTGGGCCATTTACGCCTCTAATAGATAGCTTGTGAAGGAGTTGAACTGTAAGGATAGCGATGAGTAGTGTTCATTAGATGGTAGAGTAAAGTGATCCAATAGTTTCTCCAGGGTAACACAACATCGATGAGTCAAGATACGATGCACATACCCATTAAACCGCTGAATCGTTTGAATGTCCGTGGTATCCTTACATGAGGGTTGACTTCTATGAGCACACCTTTGGCAGTGTGAATGTAGACTTGGAGAAGTCCAGCTTTGTTCAGAGGGGAGTCGAGAAGCGTCAAGAGACACTATCAAGAAGGAAGACTGTCAGATCCGATATCGGGTGTGCATCTGAAAAGCACTTACTTGATGCGTGATATCTGGACGTGCATCTGCAATGTCTCTTCCTGTCTTTGCCAGGATGCCCTGGTGATCGTCACAGTTCAGAAGAGTATACTTGACGTCTCCCTCCCGACCATTCTTCGCTTTTCCACCACTGCTGACTCTGTAAGCCTCCAGACAAGCCTGTTCAAGAATTACGAAAAGGCGGCGCTGGGTGGAAGCGATACCTCCGCGAGGGACATGTGCTTGTACAGGAAGCATGGAAGGGTTTGCAGGCTGAGGCATGGGGTTATTATTAGCGTTGCCCGCCATTCGGCGAGCTTTTGAAGCCGGTAGAGGACGAGTTGGCCTGTCTGGGATCGGTTTATCGGAATCGTCGTTCTGGGCTGTGTTTTGAGGGGACGAAGAGGAACTACGCTGATCTGAGTGGCTAGCATCGATTTGCATGGTCTCTTTATCGGAAAATTCAGAGTCCGAGGCAGAGTTTGATCTACGTCTCTGTGGAAGTTCATCCACTGGGGTTGATTTTGGTCTTGGTGGAGGGGTGATGGTTGCTGCGTCGTTCTCGTGCTCAGCCTTTCGCAAAACATTAATGCGAAGTGCAGGACCAGCATTGGATCCCGAATGGCGGCGGCGACGGACAGGGATGGTGTCTACGGCTACAGACATGGTGTTATTCCTGATTATATATATTTTTTGAGTGGGAGAGAGTAAAGGAGAGACAAGGATGGATGGGAGAGGCGAAAGAAAGGCTAGCGAATTCTGATGCGACTTGAATTGCAGATTTGTGCAACCTCCTTTTGGATCTCCAATGCGATCAAATTTTTCTCAAGGCACGCTTTCCAATCTCACACAAGCAGGCGCAAATACAGCCTTCATGCCTTTATGGCCCTCGTATCTCACAAAACGTACGACCACTCTTCAATCCTTGCCCTTTATTCGCACAGTACCAACATATCTATCAGATAGCGTCATAAAAAGGAGCCCAAGGCAGCATAGCTGTGATCCCAGAGTCTCAAGGATGCCACATCAGCTGGCATTTTGGGTGGCATTCGCAATTTGCAAAACATACATTCGTGGATACAATTATGAAACCCGGTCAGACAGTGATAGCAGCTGACATCGCGCGTCGTTTCGGACATTCGTCGTCTTTACAACAATACCAAGTGATCTGACAAGGAACTGGTTCAGACAGTGCGGAGTAAGATAAGTATTTCATTTAGCTTACTCCCCTGTTGTGAATCGAAGCACCGCAGTATGAATATTGGCAAGATAAAAGCGGAAAGCAGTCTGCCAAGATAGAGGGGACACAAAACACGTTTGGATGTCTGTGATTGGCGATCCATTGAGAAAGATAGACGTTGACTAGACCATCGTTTTGTACGTAGCAAAAGGCGACCACGAGTACAGATTTTCATCGATAATCAGCTACGTGGAGTCGTCTGCACGTCAAGTATCTTCTGGTTGACTGATAAGAAGTATGTTGATGCTTCTCAGACCTCGTGGGTGAGTCAGTAGGTCAAGTTCGCGTGTCAGAAAGAAACCTAGGGGGGATTGCATTGTATCGTTTCACTACAAATGAATTTGAGAAGTTAGTCATGGCTGAGCGCTGCGTTGAATATCGATCACATTTTGAAAATGAGCATACCAGAGTACCTGAACCATGCGTGAAAACAGTCTATGATACTGTCAATATTAACCCCTGATGAGTGTAGGACTCTGACTCGTTAGGCTTTTTTGACCCCGAGTGCCACAACTAGCTCTTGTAACTTTTATCACCAAGTCTCACAAAGGATCTTGGACAAAAATGGCGTATGATTGTGACTGGCGTCCGATATGAGACTCAGAGCTGCTCTTCAACACGTGGTTTTTATATTCCTTCAACACCACGTCAGCGCATCATGGAAAACGAGTCTTAGGATTCAAGCGCTTCACTCGATACAGATACTCCCTCCATTCCAAAACAGACATCGAGTGGTACATGGGTAACCTAGAACAGCGGCGTGATGTTGCCATGAGCGGTCTGGGCACTTCAATCCCAGAACTCCCAGTCAAATTATTTCTGGACAATGCAGCCTCTCAATTGAAAAGCATCAACGTTGCTAATGTGAAGCAGGAGCTCCTCGACAAGGGGCATATCAAAGATGGACGATGGGCCGCCTTCAAGTCAAATCCAGCCAAATCGCAAGATAACGAGGAAATATCTTTCATACCCCTTACAGAGGTTATAACACATATATGCGAATGTAGTGGTCTTTGCAAGACTAGAAAGCGAACTACGTACATGGATAACCTAAATTCGATACCAGAATCTGTGCGATCAAACTTAACTCGTCCTGATGGTTGTTTTGTCCTCTATGACAGTAATAAACCCCCGGTTCCCAAAGGATCAAATCAAAACCCTACAATTTCTTGGGACGACATAGCTGTCGCAATTGAATTCAAGAAGAAGGCTGGCGATGATGACATAGTGATGTAAGTTCTGACTGTCATATCTTTGCAACAGGGATACTCACCCATTTCCTGAAGAATGTACGGAAGATTGTGTGCAGTCTCCATCACATCCTGCGAAGTGATCCCTGCCGAAGGTTTGCGTTTGGCATAACAGTCGAAGCCAACCAAATGAGATTTTGGTTTGCAAATCGTTCGACAGTATTCACTACAAAGCCGTTCGATTTCATAACGGTCAGTTAAATAGTACCATTCTGCATTTGCCTCTCAAGTAGTACCTATAGGAACACGAGTTTTTGATACATTGCGTTCTATCGTTCACCTACGCGGAAAAGGCGGATCTTGGATGGGACCCCACCATAAAGCGTGTGAATGTGGATGGGAAAATCTGCTACGATATCACTGTACATTCTTCCAGAGCAGACGGACAAGCTCCAGCTATCTACCGCGCAGAGGGAATTCTGTCTGACTTTGGGGCTGACGCGCTACGTGGTCGAGGAACTCGAGTCTTTTAAAGCTCGTCGATTCAATATCCAAAGTGGCGAAGTCGAAGGAAAACCTGTCGCTATCAAGGATGCTTGGGTTGACGAGGACCGTGACAGGGAAGGAGATATCCGCAAAACGTTCGAAGCTGAAGCTGATGATGATGACAAAGGCGAGATACGGAAATACTTCTTGACGGTACTGGATCATGGAGATGTCATTATCGACGGGCATGTTGATCACACGCGAGATTTACACTTGCGCAATGTCAATATTCCCTCTGATTCTCGTTTCCGACTCCAAAGAAAGGAGCTTCCAGCTGATCCCGTTTCTAGCACCGGCTCTGCACCTTCCTCGGGTATCCCAGGGCAAACTCGTGCTCCTCATGCAGGTCATTATCAGTATTCGTTCAAGGTCCACCATCGGATCGTCTTTGAAGAAGTCGCCCAGCCAATATACACTTTGAAATACCTGGCTGATGTCCTTCGAATAATGATACATGGCACCACCAGTAAGTAATTCGGCCTTGGTAGTGATTTTCTGTAAGTTGAGGTTTTGCCATATTCAGGCCTTCAACTTTTGCACAAATACGGATGGGTGCATCGAGACGTCAGCACCGGTAATCTCTTGGTGTATGAAGGCAATGGGAAAATGGGCGACTTAGAATTTACGAAGAAATCGGACCAGGAAAGCACTCATGAAATCCGTACCGTATGTCACTTCCCTTCTTATTTTCGCATGTGCCTTGTCTGATGCTCCATTCTTTCAGGGGACACTCAACTTTATGGCGGTGGAGGTTGAAGCTCAGCGGTACAACTTCAAGCCGTCTCTAGCAGATCCCCTCGCAGATGCGCCAACATCGAGATCCGCTTTTCGTTACAATCCCTTGCACGACCTTGAATCAATGTGGTGGATTGGTGTGTGGATGATATTCAACCACAGAGACATCGAAGAGATGGAAGATAATATCAAAGAGCAGATCCAACAAACGCAGATCCTCTTCCCGGAGGTGCTGGGTGGAAGCACGGGAAGAGGGCTTGTTTTGAAGACGGAGGATTGGCTCGTGGAATGCCTTTGGTGTCTTCCTCGATCTTTTAGAGGCCCAGTAGTATGCCTCAGTACCATCAGGAAAATACTTGTCGACCATTATAACGCAGCCGAGGCGGTACATGGCAAGATCAACCCAGCTGCGTTCAAAGGCATTCATAGCTCTTTTATTGAGCAACTTCGATATCCGATGAAGGAAGCCGGGAAGACTGCATTGTATTCGCTCGTCGATATCCTCGTGAAGAAGCGGACGCGAGGTCAGTTCGAAACTAGTCGCGATCCCCCAACGGGCGGGTACGACAGAACTTCTCCCACTCCTCAGACGAAGAGGCAAAAGACCGAAACTGTTCTAGTAGGTATGAATGACCAAGAGTAATATCATGCATAGTGACAAGACAGTTGATAATTTATGACTTTCTTGCATCGGACTTCAGTGGATTATGAGCCCCCTAGTTCACAAAGGATCACACCAGGAAATCGATAGACAGTGATATCAGCTGACATCGTGCGTTGTTTCGGACACTCGTTGTCTTTACAACAATACCGAGTGATTCGACAAGCTTCCTTTATGTAGCACCGTAGTATGATAATTAGCAAGATAAGAGCGGAAAGCAGTATGGCCAAGATAGGGGGGCACAAAACATGTTTGGATGTCCGTGTGATTGGTGATCCATTGAGAAAGATAAACATTGACTAGGCTAATGTTGTACGTAGCAGAAGGCGACCACGAGTACAGACTCTTATTGATAATCAGCTACGTGGAGTCATTTGCACGTCAAGTATCTTCTGGTTGACTGATAAGAAGTACGTCAATGCTTCCCAGACCTAGTGGGTGAGTCACTAGGTCAAGTTCGCGTGTCAGAAAGAAACCCAGGGGGGTTGCGTTGAATGGTTTTTACAAATGAAACTGAGTAGTCAGGCCGCAGTGATGAGCGTTGTGTTGCATCAATTACATTTTGGGAATGAGCACACCAAAGTACCTGAACCATGCGTGAAAACCGTAATACTGTCAACATTAAAAACTGCTTTGAAGATATCCCCTGGTTAGAGTAGGACCCCTGTACATGATGTAGACGTCTGAAGAGGCCATAGAGAAATATGAATACAGTTCTCCTAGTATTACATCACCCAACGCAGTGACGATCTGGAAGAACACGGTAGGCATCGCGGGCAGCGCGTCGCCGTTCCAATAGTCTCCTATAAGCAAACCCTATCGGCAGGAAGATAATCTGATCTTGTAACAAATAAAATAAACAAATAGTCGGATGGTCATTGTATGTGAAATTTGGGGACAAGGGATCGACTGTATGAGCCTGAGGAAACACACAGCGTTTGCGCAACCTTTACTTATAAGATGTTCGCCAGACTCCAATCTGCCCTAGGCATACCATTTAGGATGAAGAGTCTAGTTTTTGCGACCACCGACAGCCGAGAACTTGCGCAACAGTTGACTCTGCCCTCGGGAGCAATACGAGAAGCTGAGGGAAGTTATGCAGAAGACAGGTCTTCCCCGCTGGTAGTGCGTGTATTGAAGGATTTTGGCTGAGAAGAGGGAGTTGCGAATCGGAATTTTGACTTGTACGAATGAGTATATCACGGAGATGAGCTTTGAATTTTTGACGCTTGAAAGCTTGAACTGCAGCAGACGACTCCGACTCCGCCACTCAGCTGACAAGACCTCATATCGTTGGAATCAGAGTAAAAATCGCTGAAATACGCTCACGTCTTCTCGAGAGTACATGTATCGTGTCAAAAACAACGATAGTGGCTGTATGGAACACCACCCTCTGTTAGCATGACTTGGGGTAGCACTTTGCTTCACTTGTCGCGGAGTTTTATGCACTAGTAGAAACGACTTGAGCCAGTGCTCTTCAACATTCAATATTGTACATGCTGTACCACTGACATAGCCTTTGCTAGTACAGGGGCCCATTTCCACTCAATACCGGTATTACGTCCAACAGACACGTTGCATGGATATATCTCTTTGTTTGGTCCATGTTCGAGCACGTATATAACGTGGCTCAGTAATGTCACTTTTCTCTTTTCTCCCATCCATTCTCAACTATGCGTTCGTTTACAACAATCGCTCTAACATTGAGTATAATACTTAGTAGTAGCTCATTGTCGGTCGCATCCACCGTCGTCCGAGACAATGCTGCATTATTGAGCCCTGAACCCGAGAAATATGATGTACAGGCGGGACAACATGACGTTCCCATGGTCAAGCCAAATAGTGCGTACTGGTCAGTATAATAATTCGCTGAAGTAACTAAAAGAGTCCTGTCAGTTATCTTTAACTTGAATCCCTCTGCATATGCAGAACATCTCTTTAGTAGGCCTTATTTGTTTCGACGATTGCAGAAGTATTCATCCGTTCCAATTATCAGAAATGGTCAGACCATTCAATACATTGGAAAATATCAAAGAAAATGGCGGAGTTACTCTTCATACAAATGGGATTGATACCTCTGTCCTCCCATTTGACGCCTGGGAACGTGTTATAGCACTCGGGAAAGCACTACAGACTAATATTCTGCTGGTTTTGGACGACATTGCAAATAATTATCACGTCGTCGATAAGATCCACGAATTCAAGTCCACTATGACCGCCATCATGGTCAAGGCCAGTGGCCTTCGTGAAGATCTGAGCAAAGCCGCGGAGGCCCATGGGATTACTCTAGAGGCTTTGTCCGACGAGCTGGCTGCGCTCTTTGCTAAGGTGCTTGATGAGCTCCAGGTGGAGTTCCCTGCACCAGATGAAGCACCGAGCCACGAATTACGCAAAGAGATGGTCTCGCGGGTATTGGATCGGGTTGAAGAGGAAATTGTTCATATAGGAGTCAAGTATGGCGTCTCAGAGACTAACCTGAGGGCACACATTGATGGTATCAAGTCACCCATCGAGAAGCTAACAATACTCACCGGTGAGTCTATATGTCTCATGACTCGATATGCTTGGCTGATTGAGAATGGCATCCACAGGAGACTTGATAGAAGAGCACCCTGTGCTCTTTGATGTACTGGTAGTCACCGCAAGCATAATGCTTATACCCGAGGGTTTTATTTTGCGTCCCCTTTTGAGTCTTTTTGGTTTCGGGCCATACGGGCCAGTGAAAGGTAGTAAGCCTCTTTTCTAGAGGTCGTATCAACTGCTTACCATTTGATGTTATAGGATCAGCTGCAGCATGGTGCCAGCGTCGTTTCTTTGGTGCAGTTGTGACCAAGGGCAGCTGGTTCTCACTCTTGCAACGTGCTGGAATGAGGTTTGTTACCTCTTGGTGGGAAAAGCTGGTAGTGGGGATTGGCGCTGCGCTCGTCGCTATTGGAGTGAAACGCGCCTGATGAGAGTACTTCTTTTACGATCGCAATACGATATTACCTGTGTTATGCCCCTGAGTAGGTGCCATACTGCTCTCGAAATATTTAATATACTACCAGTTCACGTGACCAAATACTCTCCGGTTTTCATGCTGTTGTATACATAGCGATTAACCAAAACCTGTAAAATGGCCACCAGTGCTGCTCCCACATCTCAAACCAGCCCTGCATCCCTGCCTCCGTCGGTCTTCACGCTCCCCCAGACCGCTCAGCTTGAGGCCCTGTACACAATCATCCGCGATAAAGACACCAGTCGTGGAGATTTCCTGTTCTATTCTGACCGAATCATACGGCTACTAGTTGAGGAAGGTCTCAACCATCTCCCTGTCATACCGAAGACCGTCCAGACACCTACGGTATGTTCTATATCATGTCAAGCTCAGATCATCGTCTAACTTATCGATCAACCATCTATGTCAATTTACGTACTCAGGGTGCTACATACGAGGGTGTTGGTTTTGAAGGGAAAATATGTGGTGTTTCTATCCTTAGGGCGGGAGAGGTTCGTCCAATATCATCAACTAAACACAAAGTATATGGTCATGAAGTTTGCCAATTGCAGGCCATGGAAGCCGGTTTGCGGGAAGTCTGCCGAAGCGTGCGGATTGGTAAAATATTGATTCAGAGGGTGTGTATCGGCTCGTTAACAATGTCTGTCAGTCATCTTACCCCTATCCTGAGAATAGGACGAGGAAACAACACTACCAAAGTTATTTTATTCCAAGGTCGACTGAACAGTAAACCTCGTATTGTGTTTATGTCAGAGGATTAATTCGAAGTTGGCTGTACAGCTCCCGGAAGACATCGCGTCGCGTTACGTGTTGTTATTGGATCCTATGTTAGGTTTGTAGTCTGTATGTTCTACCTGGCTCCTGTCACGATTATTTGATGGCACTGCAGCAACTGGCGGATCGGCTATGAAAGCCGTCGAAGTCATTATCGAACACGGTGTTCCAGAAGATCGTATCATCTTTATCAACCTGGTGCGGCATTCGACAGCATAGCTAATTTGAATAACTGTTTAGATTCGGCCATTTAGATTTCTGCTCCTGAAGGACTGAAGACATTCTGCTCTAAGTATCCTGCGTTACGCGTGGTAAGGATATAACTGCATTTAGCACCAATATATTGATGCCATCCCAATTCTCAGATTACTGGATGGATCGATAAAGGGCTCAATGAGAAGGCATATATCATTCCAGGACTGGGCGATTTCGGTGAAAGGAGGTTAGTGTATAAGCCCATCATTAGGTTTACTGGCCATTCCTGACCTGTCGATCGCTTTAGATACTGCTCATAAATCGTGGCGCATGGGCATGTATTACAGTGACAGGTAATGTTGCATAATGTGATGTCAAATTTTGACGGTATTCATGTGCATACAAACATATCATAAGGTCGCAGTACCAGTGTTCCATATTGTACATATTAAGTTGTATACCAGTCAACGTTTTAAGAACGTACATCCGATAAGCTGAAACGTTTATTCATCGGCCCATCACCATTCCTGCCCGCTGAGACGAGGCGAATGAGCCACCCTGTGGAATTCTACCTCCGTATAAACGCGCTTGTATAGATGCCGCTGGAGTTTCTGACAGTAGCAGTGAACCAGTTGGGGGTATTCTCGATAAAGTAGAAACATGCGTGGTACATACTTTTGACAGGCCCTTTAGACCCAAAACCAATTATTCGTAGGGTTATCCTCAGAATACTGGTGGCGAGACAATTTAGGAGATAGACAGCAAAGAGCGAAACTCGAGCTGAGATAAAGAAAAGTAGCAGCGTGACTGTTGTGTTTAAAATGTTTTCTTCGTGATTATTGAAGCTCTCAGGAATAGCTACACCTCATCGAGACCAGCATCAGACTGAGAGACCCCCTTAATTAGCCAAAGCCATGCTTACAAGGTTGAAGGGACATGTTGAGTTGCAGAAATGTTCTGATAGTTGAATGAAAATCGACTATGTTAAGGTAGAAAATCAGTGTAAGTGCCGCTGAGCCGTGATGGTAGGAGAACTCGAGGTTATAATGACTGGGCAGCTCGCGTAAG
This sequence comes from Serpula lacrymans var. lacrymans S7.9, assembly GCF_000218685.1. Taxonomy (NCBI): domain Eukaryota; kingdom Fungi; phylum Basidiomycota; class Agaricomycetes; order Boletales; family Serpulaceae; genus Serpula; species Serpula lacrymans. The sequence continues at coordinate 99,541 of NW_006763290.1, read as the reverse complement.
TGCCCTACAAGTTATTATTGGCATGCATCGTGGTGGAGACAGACTGTTCAGGGTCACTTCAGCACTGACGGTGATTGCACCTACTATGAAAGAAAGCCTCAGCCTCATGTAGCTAATGTAGTAACAGCAACAGATCTTATCGCGCACCACATTATTTCCGATCTGTCAATTAGCTATCAGTCTGCCACTGCCGAATAGAATGTTGTTTTTGTAATGGAACAATCAAGGGGGATAAGACGCATGCACAGCAGACTTGAGCACCTTCCAGCGGAAATGACAGCATTTCATTCTAGCCTCAGACATCTATTATGCTTTTCCAGTCTAATGCAAAAACATCCTCCCAAATGAACGTCTCTTCCGAAGTCCCCTCACTGTCATCCAGCATACCCCCGAATGAAGTTTGCGCGGGCCGATGGATTAGTTGTACCTTGACATGTGCGTCATCAATTTCAGTGATATGCCCAAGTGTCAGGAGCATCTCAGGAGTACACGTCAAAGGATTGACGGCAAGAGCCTAAAGTAATATGATTAGGGTCCTGGTAAATTGGAATGGACAGCATTCTAACCTTCCAACCCACTAAGGTCTCGGGCTGTAATTGCGATTTTTCGGTCACTCGGACAAACGATGGCCAATGTTTTTCTATATATGCAATGCTGGGGTCTTTGGGTGAATGGGAAACAGGCATCGGATTGATAGAGTTCTGCGGAACCGCATTTGAATCTTGTGGACACCCGTAATCCAGCACGTCTTGCTGAGGCTCGTAGGTATTGTGTTGTTCGAGAGACACCTGATCACGTCGGTGCTGTGTCTTTTTCTTCTTTTTTGGGTTCAAGCCCTCTTCCACGTCGACAAATGTAACGAATAAGTTGCTTGGCAGGTGTTGCCTCTCGGATGGAGGAATCAGATGGGGGAGTGACGGTGCAACAGCAGTGTTCTCCTCAGATACATATTGGTCCATTATTGGTGCAGGAGGCGCGGGAGGAATGGTAGTGTTAACATCTATAGCCTCGATTCCAGCATCAAATCTAATTTTCTGCGGTAGTGGTTTTGTGATGAGCTGTCTGAAACCTTTCTTCTTGTTTTTGTTCCGGTACGATAACATCATGAGTTGTGGAGTCGTAGAAGGTGCGGATTCATCCAACTCATCTTCGATGGTATCGTTTATGGTTTCACTATACTCTACTCCCTCGCCAATAGGTATGGCATTCGCAGAAGACGTTCCAAGTGGAGGGCCTGTCTCCGGATTATGTTCAGATTCATGTAGTCTCTTTCGCCGTCGGCGCAAGTTGCGGCTACGCGTAGCAGGTTTGCCAAATCCTGGGGGTACCGCTTTGGGGCTTGAAATAACGCGTTAAGGCACACATAAAAACAATTACGATGGTAGAAGCTCACAGCACAGTCTTGGAAGAGTCGGTCTTTGAAGAGCGTACAAGTTCCTTCTCAAAAGGGCGAGTAAGTTTAGAGGTGGCCTCTACACGAAAATGACCGGCATCGTCAGAATCGGATTCTGACTCGGAAGAGGCGTCGGATGAACTAGAGCTCGACGAATCAGATGTTGTGCTCGACTCTGAGGAGCTTCCTGACGATTCGGAAGATTCGGATGAGCTGGTTTCATAGCGTTTTCGCTTTGCGGGTAGGTCTGTTGAGTGTGAATCCTTGATGGCCTGCTTGGTCTTGCCTGTGACATGGGCAAGTGGTTCTTTAGCAAGTGGTCTCGAGGAGACTGTGTCGAGTTTGATACTATAACATGAAATCAGAATTTATGGATAGATAGGATAACTCAACAAAGACTGACTCTACCAAATCACCATCTCGCAGAATGTTGATAGGAGTCTCGTCTAAAAGCTCAAACCCGTCCATGGACAAGGATATTCCATCCTTAGCTTGATAGTCCTGGAGAACATGGAGGTCAGAGAGCAAGACATGTTTTAAATCCCATATCGTTCTTGTCTTCTCATTGAGCTCAACAGCAAACCAAGCCTTGAGGTCAGGCAAAGGCGGACTGGTGCATATCTTGAACCGCATGATTTGAAGAGGGAGCTGTGACTGAAAGTGACAGCCAACGGTTATCGCAGAATTCCCACGGGGCGTTTTCCTGCAAAGTCTCCTGCAGGCAAGCAAACTGGCCACGTCGGTCTAAAACGCGCTGCAAGTGCCAGCAAGTGACCTGTTTTGTTATTTTGTTCCATCTGTCTCTCTTTACATTCTGAACATTAGGACTCGAGTGCTGCAAAGCCTACACCAGCCATCATGGCAAATTACCATTATGACGAAGCCGGCACGATGGCAGCCTACTTCGTCATAACCGTCCTCGCTCTCGTACTCATTCCAATGACCCTTTCATCTCTGTCGTCCTCATCTTCAAGTATGTTGTACAATAGTCATTCATATATGCTACTTACTTCCTGTTATCTGCAGAGAAGGAAACTTTGGACGGGTGCCAGTGCCAGCCTTGCCTCGAAATGAGGATTCGCATCAGACAGCGAGAGCAAGGTTCACTGTGGAAACCTAGAGTCAGCACAAAGTGCGTATCTGCGTATGTTTGTTCTTGTCTTTTCCCAACTGAAAAGTGATCATAGGTCTCTCTTCATTGTCTTGGGATGGTCACTTTTTGCGTTCCTTACTCGCAAAGCTATGAATGCCAGTGTTGAAGGCAAGGTTTATGATCCTTTTGAAATTCTTGGTCTGCGTAATGTGAGTTATTACGGCAGCCCAGTTTTCGCATGTCTAACCTTCACCCCCGCCCAGGGCGTAACAGAAAAAGAAATCAAATCCCACTTCAAAAAACTATCGCGCTTATAGTACGTGTCTCCGTTATTGGGGAAGGCGATTGTTTACCTGTGTTACAGTCACCCTGATAAAGTCAAAGCTTCAATCAATGAAACAGCAGAAGACATTGCCGCTCGATTTGTAGATATCACAAAAGCTTATAAGTCGTATGTCCCTTTCCCTTGTTGACTCCAGCAGGTCAAATCGCGTGGGGGTACTTATCCATATCCTTTTCAAGACTTACGGATGAAACAATACGCCAGAATTGGGAACTTTACGGCCATCCTGACGGTCGCCAAGAAGTGTCGATGGGTATAGCACTGCCAAAATGGATTATCGAGGGAAAGAATAATATCTGGGTACTCGGGTTATACGGATTGATATTCGGTGGTGCGCTACCTGCTCTAGTGGTGCGGTTCTTTTATTATCATCTATTCTCTTGTGCATTTTCCGAATTGATGCCTTGTAGGGTCGCTGGTGGTTTGGTAGTCGTCAAAAAACTAAAGATGGCATAAATGCACTTACTGCGGCCAACTTTTTCAAGTCGCTAAAGGAGGAATCTGGTATGAAAGATGCTGTAAGCTCGCTGGGCAGGGCATTCCGCTGGGAGATTACAAATTCCCCAAGCACGCAGCAGCGTGAGCTAGATTCATTGGATGCACAAATTAGTGAGAAACTGGGTCAAGACTGGAACGATATCAAGAAAATGGTGGGAACAGATGGAAAATTAGATGAACGAGAAAGAAAAGCCCTGATTTTCCTATATTCACACTTCCTGCATCTCCAGCTTCCTTCGTCCATCGAACGTGGTAAGTTCTGGTATTCTAATAATATTCACCGTGTTCACATTGATTGTGCATATAGAGCAAACAGACGTTATACTGCAGACGCCTTTACTTTTGAATGCATTGTTAAACATTGCCGCTTCTCGAAGTTGGCTGTCACCAACACTTTCGGTGATGCGCTTGCATGCATGCATGGTGCAGGCTTCGCTCCCCGAAAAGGAAGGTTCCCCATCAGACGACTTTTCAAGTTTAGGCCGCAAATCTGACGCCGTGAAAGACATCATGAAAGGAGACTATAACAATAAGCCCGAGCAAGCGCAAAAAGTTCTTCAAAATAGATGTCGTTTAGATATCGTCGATGTATCATTCAAAGGTCTGTGGTCCGGTCATGCCGTCTTTTTGGTTTTAAGTTAAATATCTTGCTATAGTGATTGGCGAACGTTTAGTCACCCCTTCTTCCATTGTTTTCCTTTTCGTCAAGTTACGCCTGTGTCCTTTATCGGCAGAATCGGCAGCAACAGGAAGTGCCAATAAAGATCAACCAGGCAGTTCAAACGATCGAGATGACGAATTTCTGAACAGCAAAAAAGATGCTGAAGATTTGGAAGGTAATGCAGGTGGCTGGGCACACGCTCCGTTTTGGCCAGGGGTAGGTTATTTACGGTTGTTTTCCTGGTCGTACTGACACCGACTCTAGTATCGCAAAGCCGGCTGGTGGCTCGTCCTTGCTGATGATAAATCCAACCGAATTGTTGTTCCACCAATGAAAGTAACTGACATTCCTGTGTCGAACTCTAATCAGGACGGAGATTACCGGTCCTACAAGCTACAGTTCCAAGCACCCCAAAACGTGGGGCTGTTCACTTGGAAAATCTACTTCGTCAGTGATACATTTGTCGATGAAGAAATTTGCAGAGATATTTCGGTATGCGTAGAGAGAATCTTCAATCTATGTTTGTCTCACCAGTCTATGATTAGCTCAAGATCGATGATGTTGCTGCTCTCACCGCCGACGAGCAAGCGGCTGAAGATGATATTTCAGAGCCCGAGGAGGATACTTTAGCTGGCCAAATGGCAGCCATGCGTGGTGGGTCTGTCAAGAGAAGCCAGGGTGGGATGGAGCAGAGCGACGACGAAAGTAGTACAGATGATGACAGAGATAGTGAAGGTAGTACAGATAGTGATAGTGACTAATAATGGTTGGTACCCGTACCAGCTCAATGTAAACCTGTGAGCCTTGTACGCTACTTGCTGTTGAGTCTTTAGAAATGTTCTTCATAGTGTGTCAACGGTTATTGCGCTGCGCCGAGGTACCCGTCTATCGTTATCAATTCACAGCGAGCTCTATTCTTATCAGGTGCAGTACAGGGACATGGAAAATCGAACGAGTATGAATTTCTGCCCTGATCTGGTCTGTATATAGAACGGAGTGTATCAATGCGATTGAATGAGTCGAAGAAAAAATAACCACAATAACGATGCAAGTTTCGATTTGACAGCACGCGCAGATATGTCCACATGTTACTTCTTGGGAAAAACAAGTGATCTACAGACCGTTTCCATGGTCATGTGATGGTGCTAGTGTTGACTGTCAATAGGTGGAATGTTGAGTAAGATATATGATGGATGCTGTCAGTGGCGGACCAGTGCAGAAGATGCTATCGCTTACCGCAAGAAGTAGATATCCCAAAAAAGTGGCGGTAATCAGTCATAGCCACACCTTGGACTTGAAGATACATGTTATTTTGTTAATTTTACATTGGGGAGGCAGTGGTGATGCATCATGATCAGCGCCCAACTCCCAAACTTGATTTCAAGCGTGTGATGGAGCACTTATTTTATGCCTCCGGCATTTTGCACCTGAAAAAAGTATGTATTGCCTACGACTCTATCACGAGTATAGCTTAAATAAAGACGGGCTGTCTATCAGTAGTGGGCTGGTAATCGACATGGACTGAGAGCCACCTAGGCTAGTATACTTAGTACCTAATATTCAAGTTGTGATTATAGCCAGTGACGTATCTCAGGGAGAAACTTTTAGGCGTACCCGGAGCCAGCGGAGAGCATGAGAAAACAACTGCTGGAAACGAACGCAGCAACTGAACACTCAAAGAGAACCGTAAGGGAAAAGAGCGCCCAGTAAAGTTTATCATGGAAGCCACAGCCACACAGGTGATAATGAAACAAAAGGCACTGCAGTGAGCGCTAGTGAGCGGCCATCGCAATGATCGCATAAGCGATGCGACTCATCTTTGAAGACCCTCTGTCGACTCTGCCAGAAAGCTGTCCATTGACAACAGTCCTGAGTATCGAAACCGAGTCGGGGACTATGGGAAATATACTACTAGAGTCAGTATGAATCATCCCCAGTCATATCAATGCAGGCGTGCGGGTCCGACTGCACGACAACAGCGATGACTATGTCCACAGCAAGGCATTGGATCTGGAAACCCAAGGAGAAATATGTAATGAATTCTGCTATTGAAAGTTTGAACGGATCTTTTTTTCTGAACTTTCTCCCAAGTTGTCCTTGCCACAGCCACATAAGCGAACCGGCGAAATTGGTGGGCCGACTGCAACTGTGAGTAACAGGCAGGCGTTTTCAATGGCCCGTGGTCTTATCAGGTTCATGGTATTGTATTCTCTGTACCATGTTACTGTCTTACTTGAGTAACTCTGAGACCCAAGGACCTCACAGCCTTGCCATAGAATCAGAATCACTTACACCGTTCGGTGTACAGTAATAATATTGCTTTCCTCGGAGAAACACATCAAGTAATAGTAGCTGATCCAACCTTGTGACCAATCTATCTGACTGATATCCTGGAACTGCAGTCCGCACAGATCTCGACCGTTTACGACGCTCACGGCACCGCTCGTTTCATTTTGCAGGGTCGTCATATGGGCACCAGCCTGATCTTATCAAATGGACATTACCGAACAGTTGGGATTCTGTCAACCCTATATAACCACAAATGCAAAGGGCAGCAATCGCCATCTACTACCCTCCGACCTAGGAACATATTACTTCTCATACTTCCACTTCCAGCTCCTCTAATTTATTACTCTGGAGTATAAAGACACGGCCTTATCTTCTAATCAGTTATCCTCATCTACCACAATGTCTTCACCATCATCCTCATCTTCCACGATCCCACACGAACATTCTCATCATGCCGGTGTCTGTCCCGTTGCTGGGAAGACCCATGCTTATTGTCCCAGACAACCTGGAGACAGTCGTTCTCCATGTCCCGCTTTGAACACCCTCGCCAACCATGGGTACCTGTACGTTCATTTTCCATCCTCTATCACTGACTCATCCGCTGATGCCTGCTCCTTCAAGCCCTCGTAATGGTCGAGACATAGGTTTCTTCGACCTTGTCCGCTCTCTCAAAGAAGGCTACCACCTATCCACTTTTCTCGCATGCTTCCTGTCTATTGGAGGTATCGGTTTCCTACTACAATTCCGTCGCCTTTCTCTCAGCGATCTTGCCCGTCATAACTGTATCGAGCATGACGCTTCTATTGTGCACCCGGATGTCAAGAATGCTGATGACGAATATGCGTCGACTAGAGTATGTGAACCATTGCTGGATGCTCTTGTCGCCGAGGGTCGTGCTATGGGAGGCAGGATCACTATGGAAGGGGTGGCCAGCATCCGATTCAGGAGGGAAAAGATATGTAGACCGCTAGACGGTGTCCACTCGGAAATTGCGAGGGGAGAGATGGCTATCGCGATCGGCGTGCTTGGAGGCAAAAATGCTGATAAGGAGGGATTGAGTGTCAACGTTCTTCACGATTGGCTGCAAGACGAACGACTTCCGGAGGGATGGAAACCAGATCATACGCAGGGAATGATGAAGACAATTCACATGACTACACAGGTCCGCAAGCGCATGGCTGAATTGAAGGCACAGAAAGACCAGCCATCGCTTTTGCAGTCAGAACAGACTTCAACCACCCTGTCATTGCAATCAGCAGACGAGCCTAGTGCAAAAAAAGATATACCCCAATGATTGAAATGTATAATTGTATGTCTTTTGTTATGATTATTTACGTACGGTATTGCATAGTGTCGCGATAGTTTACATTATTTTAACTTATTCCTTTCGTATCACTCTGTCGATGTTTCTCTAGTATTTGAGATTCGTCAATATATCTTCTTGATGAATTACATCTGCGAGTGTCTGAGTGCGATCAACCTAGGCACTACAGGAAAGGCAACAATGATATGGATATTGCTATGGCCCCAGATGGAGATGGTACATCTGCCACGCTTTACCATCAAACTGGGCGTTGAATTGTCTAAAGGATTCACTTGAGTATTCACCGCAAGAAGCCACAGAAGCGGACGATGTCGGATACTCACGTGACCTCCGGCTCTCTCCGTGGAGGTATTTCCATTTTTGGAGGAGTGTTCCTGCCGTAAAGATGGGACAAGATTGGAGAGACTCCGGATGACCTTGGTTGTGTACAAAGTCATGGTTCGCTCTCCGTATGGTTCCTGTGTAACTGGTATAAAAAGCACCCTATATGTATCACTCCAAACTCATTCCCTGCTCTAACCACCACCTGTTATACCATGAAGGTCTGCATCCCGAATCATGGCCCTCTGCCTTGTAAGCTGATCTAGCTACTAGGTTCTTGCCATTCTCTATCGTGGAGCCAAGGCTGCAGTTGCAGAACCACGTCTTTTGGGGACCGTTGAAAATCAGGTGTGTAGTTTTCGCTATGGATCACTCTCATTCTCATCGTCTGTAGCTTGGTTTACGCCCTTGGCTTCAATCACTCGGCCACGAACTAATCGTACGGTCCAGTCTCATAGCACGTAGTCGGCAATAGGCTGATAGTTGTTTAAAAGGTCTCCGACGATAAGGAAGGACCCAGCAGCGACTTCCAAAAGCACATAGCTGATGTAAGTACTCACACTCCACCATTATGCGAGTACACTGAATCAATGTTGTTGTATAGGCTGAAGTCCTAGTCACAACACCTTTCCACCCCGGATATCTGACAGCAGACCTTTTTGAAAAAGTATGTCACTAACTTTCATGTCTGATGTCTCGTTCTTAACTCAGCAATCAGGCCAAAAATCTAAAGATCTGTATTACTGCAGGCGTGGGCTCGGACCACATCGACCTTAATGCTGCTGTAAAGAAAAGCGTTCAAGTCTTGGAGGTGACATTTTACTGTTCACTACTAAATCTCATTGGAATTTACCCCCACATAGGTTTCTGGCTCCAATGTCACATCTGTCGCGGAGCATGTCGTCATGTCGATTCTTTTGCTCGTCAGGAACTTTGTTCCTGCCCACGAGGTATGCCAAGTACCACCTTCACACTTTTGTATTTTGCTGATTGACGTTCAGATGATTGAACGAGGCGATTGGCAAGTATCTGATATCGCCAGAAATGCTTTCGACCTTGAAAATAAGGTCATTGGTACCATCGGTGCCGGGCGGATCGGGTATCGTGTACTGCAACGCCTGGTTCCATTCGACCCTAAAGAACTTCTTTACTACGATTACACTTCTCTTCCTGACGGTGGGTGAAGAGTATTACGTCTCCATCCTTTCACTACTTACATCTGTTTCAGCAGTAGCAAAGGCTGTGAATGTTAGAAAAGTTGACGATCTTAAAGTCCGTCTAACATCTTATGCTCACCGGATGATGTCCATCTAATTATACCGCCGTGCTTTAGGAATTCGTGTCTCAGGTATTTATACTTTCTCTTTTGATTGAGTTCCAACTCAGGGCATGATGCAGTGTGACGTCGTGACTGTCAACTGTCCTTTGCACGAAGGTACTCAGGGACTTGTCAACTCAGACCTTCTTCAACACTTCAAGAAGGTCAGTGTTCTTGCAGCTTTTCTGTTCTCTGTCCTCATGGTTTGCGACAGGGGGCCTGGCTAGTTAATACCGCCCGAGGTGCCATCTGCGATAAAGATGCGGTTGCACAAGCTGTTAAGAGCGGCCACCTCAGAGGTAAGTACCTTTTTACCTTTGTAAAAATAATCAGTATGAACCACAATGGTTTTCAGGATATGCTGGTGATGTTTGGAATGTTCAGCCTGCACCAAAAGATCACGTCTGGCGCACTATGAAGAACCCTCTCGGCGGCGGAAATGGCATGGTTCCGCATTATTCGGGGACCACTCTTGACGCCCAGGCACGCTATGCTAGTGGTACAAGAAGTATTCTCGAGAATTACATTACCGGAAAAGCTCAGGACCCCCAAAATGTTATTGTAGGAAAAGGTAAGACTTCGATTTTACTGCGGGTTCACTCGTGCTAATCATCATCTCGCCAACAGGCAAATATGAGAGTAAAGCTTGTGAGTAATAACTAAATGCCCTTTAGCACCTTGCTTATTGTTGTTCAGATGGCCAACGTTAATTGGGGTGGGCCATGCCCGGGATGAATGTCCACTTCAAAGGCTTCAAAGGGACTATGTACTAATGTATAATAGAAATTTCACGCTTGTTATATACACATCAATTTACAAGTCCGAATACAGCTCGCACGTCCCCTATCTCAGACTACAGTAAGAGTGGTGTTTAGGACGGCTAACGCGCTATTGCCGATCATGATGTTAAACTGCCCCGGCTCGACGACCCACTCTTCCCGTACGGTCCATACCGCCAATTGCCAAGACATGACCTCGATAGTAACGGTTTGAGACTGCCCAGCCCTGGTTGAACACCGCCTCGATCAGCGCCAGGAACATAGATATTTTATTCAGCTGTAACATGACTTACGGGATATCCACTTTCGTAAACCCTATCAGTTCCTGGTTTGGTGTCACCACGGAGCTAACAATGTCCGTCATATACACCTGAGATAAATTTGATTGGTTTGTTTGCAGACAGCTAATAACGGTTTTGCGCACCTGAACAACTTCTTTTCCATCCCTTGATCCAGTGTTATGTACTGTTACTGTGACATTAAAGTTCTCACTTGTGCCAATAGTAGGGCTTGATAATTGTAAATCGGTGCTGTTATGGAAGGGTTTAGCTCGATGTATCATCATATTCACTAGAAACCAGAGACAGAGCAATACCTACTAATTAAAGGTGGTATAACTCAAGCCATGCCCGAAACTCCATGTAGGGACTGGGGTGTTAAGGACATACTGCGTTAACTGGCTCAGCATTAAGTGAGTAATAGAAAAGCAATTCCTTCACTTGATGTCCAAAGATCAGGGTACCGTTCGGCGTGATTTCACCCGGAGAAACCGGTCTACTTCCTTTGAGGTAGTTATAGAAGACAGGAGTCGTTCCAACGCTACGGGGGAAGGAGACAGGTAATCTTCCTAATGATAAGATGCACGAGTGAGATACTGAAACGCTTGCTACCAAAAAGTTTGGTACCTGATGGGTTAGTGGCGCCAAAGACTATCTCAGCAATGGCAAGTCCGCCTAGCTCTCCGGGGTAGAACTGCTGTATCACAGCGTCCACATCTACACAAATATGAGTGTCCAGTTGACCGTGCGAGACAATATTAGTGAACTGACTTTCTTGAATCCAAGGGTTCGTCACAGGTTTGCCGCTAACGAACACCACAATTGTCGGTGTTCCAGTCGCTTGAATGGCTTGTACAAGGGGGAACTGAGCACCAACCAAGTCGAGGTCCGATAAATCTACATGCTCTCCTGTCGTAGCATTTGTCCCCGGTGTCCACAACAATGTTTGATCCAAGGACCAGGTGCCTACCATTACAATGGCGACATCCGACTTTTTGGCTGCTGCAATGGCAGCAGGGAATTCAGATTCGTCGTTCGACCAGAGTTTGCATCCTTCCGCAAAGTTGATTTGAACGGAACTGTTTTCGAGGAACTCCTTGAAACCATCCAACGGCGATATACCATTGAGCGATGCGTTGTAGAATACATAATCGCCGAACTTTGTGTTCCATTAGCGTTCAGCAGATAAACCATAGGACAAGTCTGGCTCACAGAAACACGGTCTGACTGAGGTCCTATAAGGGCGATAGAGCTGATGTTTGTGCTCAGTGGGAGAACACTGTTTCTGTTTTCCAACAATATGATTGCTTCACGTTCCATTTGATGAAGAAGATCTCGAGTAGCTTGTGTACGAAGGGTTGATCGATAATCCGGATATGGGTATGGATCTGAGGAAGATGATGAGCCAATGACAGTGCGGAAAAGAGTCTTGCGGTCGGCTTACTTTCGAAAAGTCCAAGAGAGAATTTGGTCCTGAGTATGGTTTTCACCGTCTCGTCGACATAACTGATGCCTACGGTGCCGTTCTGGATCTGGTCTTTGATAAAGTCAGAACAAAAAGCCACAACGAGTGGAGCCAGTTGGAATATTCGCCTTACCAGGTAATGTGAGATAAGTATACGTTCCTCCCCCCATCTCTCCGCTGAGACCGTGCTCAAGTGCGATTTTTGCCGCGCACTCTCTGGTTGCACAGACGCCATGAAGCGTGATCAAAAGGTCAACAGAGCCAGCGTCAGATGTAACGAAGTATTGATATCCCCATTCATTACGGAGCTTAATATATCGGTCAGCACGGCGAACGAAATGGGAATGCACTATCACTGACAATATCAGTAAGCAGATCTAGGACATCCGCGAATCATTAGCAGGTGGGTAGACAATAATAAGATAATACTTTCTGCTTACGGGTATTGGCGACGTTAGGGATTCCATCATAACTCGCATATGCAGTCATGATGGATAAAGCATCGACACAGGCATAGTGGAAAGGCTTCAAGTAATAGGTGTGCAGCTCGCGCTGTCCCCCACTAACTTGGGCGATATTTCTGGCCCAGACCACGACTCTCTCAGAAAAGAAAAGATCTGAATATGACCAAATGACCTACAAGCCTCCTTGTGGACTGCCATAAGCAGTAAAATGTTTGCATGTGGCTGCCACCCTAGCGATAGCCGTCGAGCTGACATTTCTGCGCCTACCGGATTGAACGCCAGTCACATACGCACGCCCCATCTGACTAGTTCTGCAAACCAATATCAAGTTTGGAATGGAATAATAAGCATTACGACGTACAAGAAAGGATCTTCGCCGTAGTTTTCTTCTACTCTTCCCCACCTTAGTTCTCTAGAAAGGTCTAGTACAGGCGCAAACAGCTGGGAGTAGCCAAGACCCTCAGCTTCGGTGGAAATAGTGCTGGCAGCTTCCGTTAGCAGAGGAGCATTGAATGACGCGGCAAGTCCGATAGGGGATGGCCAAGTCGTGCCATTGTCCGTGAATCCATGAAGACCTATCATTAATAGAGACTCAGATTACGAGAGCACATTGAAAATGAAGGAGCTTATAGACCTTCGGACTGTACAATGGCAGGTATGCCAAGGGTTGTATTCTCCATCAGATATTGTTGACCAACTGTGATTGCATATACAATCTTGTCCCAGGGGGCAAGATAGCCAGCCCAGATAGCTCCTGACTTGTACTCCATCATTTGTTCCTGTTAGATTCATGATAGTTTGTTTGTTAGTTGCCATATTTAGAGATGATAGTCGTACAAGACCGGTTTGATTGTATGTCAGTGTATCATCCAGAGGGTCAGTCATATTCATCCATCCATCTATGTCGCCCTGAATCCTGAAATTTGCTTCAAAAATCAGCACCTCGTGGGACGACAGGGATAGAGTAGAACGATTCCAAAGCAAAGCAGCGCACTATAGTGAACTCACAGCTGTGATACTTTTTCTTGCACAGTCATCCGCGGTAAGAGGTCATTTACACGATCCTCAATGTCTGCATTTGGGTCTTTGTAGATGGGAAGGGACCCATCTATGTTCATGCCACGCGCTTCAAGGCTGAAGTGTAGATCATCGCGGACGCCCAGGGGGCTCAAGCCTGCCCCGGCAAGCGTTGATAGCCATACTGCGGAAAATACGGGGCCAAGGAGGATAGACCACTTGCGATCTCTTGCCATCATGGTGAGATGTGGATTGAGCGGTAGCTGACGGTGTGTCCTTCACTCACTTGAATGTTCGTGAGCAATTGCCATTATATGGTGGCCAAAAGTCCCCAAATTAACTGCAAGCTCAGGCTCGCTATTGATACAAACTGTGTTAGTCTGTCTTATTATGAATCACAGAGAAGGTATGTCACAACACCACTGTGCGCTAAAAAATGTATGCCCATATGACCAGGAAACGTCTTGGAGGGTGTTCGGTTGGTCGATATCTGGGTCGAAGCGGACCGCGGCGGCAAGATCAGACCGCGCTGGGCTGAACTGCTCAGAACATATTCCTCCACCATATCCGACAAATCTCCATCATTACCTGGGTGCAGATGCATGTTGTGCATACACATCTCTCGCATTCACAGAAGGCGCTATCTAGCTAAGATAACCGCGGAGCCGAGTATCGAGCACTCGGAAATTGGATAGAAACTCGCCGCCACCCCCAAGCTGCCAGATATTAGTCACCTCGCATACAACAGAACAAGAGCGTTCATGTCATCCAAAGCCTATCTGTGATTCTGTGATATCTGTTCTGCACGTCTTGATTGGTAGCCATTCCTATTATATGTACAATAGTATCACGGATCGTGTAAGTTTGTCCACAGCGAACATACAACATATCCAGAAAGGTAAGTATCGCCGAAAAAATAACCCCACAAGTACAACAGGATAGATGATACCAACCACGCAACTTTCCTGTCCACATTCCTACGTTCGTGAGAGCAATTCTCACCGTCCGCGTCCCCAGGAAAACTGGAATCCGCCACCCCCGCCACCACCCCCGCCACCACTGTGTCCTTGTTGGAAAAAGTGTGAGAACGGGCTATCAGCAAAACCTCCGCCAAACGGATTTCCACCGCCTTGAGACATCGGATCGTTAGGATCGTCACCATTGTCAAAGCGTTGGCGGAGCTCTGAGTGCGCAGACATTAACCATTTATTCGGAGCCTAGAACAGACCTACGAACCTGGTTTAGATAGCACTTCATATGCTTCATTGACCGTTGCCATCTTCGTCTCGCTTCCTCCTTTGTCTGGATGAGCTTTAATAGCTGCCTTACGGCTAAGGTGGGTCTTTTGAGTACTTATAGCGATGAGATGACGCGAAAGGCACATACTAAGCCTTCTTAATAGTCTGCTGGTCTGCATCTCGCGCAACTCCCAAAACCTTATAGTAATCTTTTTGTTTTGATTGCTTCAGCAATCTTTGAGCTTTCTGCAGCTTCGAAAGGATCTAAAGATAGGGACTAGGGTGAGTAGATCGTATCATTAGAGAGCGATCTGGGGCTCACTTCTCGACTACTCCTCCCACTCGCTTCAAATGCTCTCTCAAATGTCCTGACAGCCTCCTCCCATTCTTCTCTAGCTAGCAAGGCTTCTCCTTTACCGGCTAAACCATCTGCATCGTTATCTGCACCATCCATACCAAGCAAAGCGTCACACCATGGCTCCGCTTTACGAACCGACCCGATCTTCACGTATGCACTACAAACCGCTCGCAAAATTTCTTTTCGGCGAGGACTCACTTTAGCACCGACTGGAAGCAATATAGAAGCAGAAGATGGGCGTGACATGTCTAGGAGTTGTTCCTTCGCTGAATTGGCTTCGAGGGCATCCTCGAATTTGCGTGCAAAGCCGTCGCCCAGGAAGTTGCTCTTATTGCTACCTGAACCGACGAGAAGACTAATAATACCTCTCCAGTCTTCCGCGGCGGTCAGCTTTTCGAGTTTCGCAAACGTTTTATCAAATGATTTAATCAATCGATGCGCCGGAAGACACTGTTTGGAGTCTGGGTCCAGGTGGAGACACTGCTTCAGAGTAGAAAGTGCGGAGGTAGGCGAAGAAAATGTAGGTGGAGGAAGATAAAAATAAGACAGGCGGAATATGCGCATGAGTGAAGTAGTGGAGGTAGTGGTGAGATGAGTGAGCCGGCTATTGCACAAAAGGAGGATCAAGATGAAAAGAAGAAAAGATGTAACAAGAAACACACCTCAAGTCAAGCACGGCACCTTCGATTTCCCCCGCCGCAAGGTTACACTCGGCTCGATGCTGTCGTATATCAATGGAGTGTGATGCAATTCTCAAAACCTGTGTCGCTGCCTCTGAACAAGCTGTCCAAAGTTGGGCTCGTCGCATGTTCACCGTTTTTTGTGAAGCACTCTCCCCTTCAGAGATATCTGCTTGTAGTGAGGAGGCAGAAGGATCATCCTTGACCTTGGTAGAGTAACGTTGCAATGCATCACGGGCAGCTTGCCAGTTGCCTTCCTTGGTATGTATTTTGGCTTTCATTAAGAATGCGTTATCGAAGGTATCAGATGTCAGCGACAGCACTTTGTCAAAGTCCTCTAAAGCATTAGAGTGTCTGTTGGAAGAGAAGTAGGCAGTTGCACGCTTATAATATAAGACATAGTCAACTGGAGATAATTCTGGGGGGTGTTAATTTAGATGCACTACATTGACCGAATGGTATAGAGACCATACCTATTGCTTCTGAGTAAGTCTTTGCAGCTTCACCAAACTGACCGGAGGAGAGAAGGGTATTAGCCCGGTTGATTAACGGCAGGAGACCAGGCGGGTACAGCGACGAGCCAGCAGAAGGGTCTGCGCTTGTGCCAATGGCGAGTATGAGAAGTGAAGAAAGTGCCAAAAGGCGCATTGCGGAATGAAAGCAAACCAGCTGCAGCAACGAAACGGTGAAGTGAGCAATAACGCGACAAGCTGCTTATAGTCGCGTTGGACTGCAACCAAACATTCCACGTTGACTTTCCCACATGCACAACACCCAGGATAGGGTTAGGGCTTACCCGCGCTACATGCACAACCTGCAAGGACTCGTTCCCGCTATCCTCGTCTGACATGTCAAAACCATATGTTCAAGCTGGAGAGCCTCTCAACGAATTTCTGCGCTCTTTCTGGCAGCGACAGGTCGATGCAGCTGAGCAGGAAACACCAGATTACCGCCACCCTCCTCTTCCTCTTGCCAGGATTAAAAAGGTCATGAAAAGTGATCCAGACGTGAAAGTGAGCACTTCTTACTTGAAACTCGCACTCAAATAAACGCGTCAACTCCACCCATAGATGATAGCAGCAGATGGTACGGCCTATTGGCTTATCTGTCTACCCTAAACAGTCTTATAACCGTTTGTCGCAGCCCCCATACTCTTCTGCAAAGCTTGCGAAAGTCAGTCTCAAGTCATTTCCAGTAGTCAGGTCCACTTACAATGTTGAGTTGACTTTGTAGTCTTCATATCAGAAATAACCGCTCGCGCATTCATCATCGCCGACTCCAACAAGCGGCGCACCCTATCTCGCGCAGATATTGCCAAAGCATTAAGCAAGTCGGATCAGTTCGACTTTCTCATCGACATCGTGCCAAGAGACGAGCCGTTCCCCCCTATACCAGCATCTCTAAGCAATGCTGGCATAGGATCATCGAAGAAAAGTGGGGTTCCGGGCAGCAGAAGGGATCATGTATGTACATTATGTATTACAATAGCATTCGCTATTTCATCATTCACCCCAGGGTTCGTCACATCAGGATAGCGATGCTCAGGTTTCTTCACTCAAGCTCCAAGATGAAGAACAGCAAGATGGATTATCATCATCTGCCGTTTTAGATCAGGCATGCAGACCATCCTTCTTGTTGGTTTATCTTCTTTCTCATTGATGCTGTAGTTGCAGTCTTTGCTTAATCCGCCCGGATCAATGGATCGAGGCCCCATGTCACGATAACGATAGTACAGGCTATCCGGTTATCCGTAACTGTTCTCCTCTCGTGTCTTGTACTAATAGTTGTAGCTTTCCTGTTTGCATTGTTCATATAATGACGTAGTAAGATAGACATCACTCCTAACAGCACTCCACCACAGTCCAGGAGTGCATCGACCTATATCAGTCCAACTGGTAATCAAAAGAATGGAGAGCGTGCACAGTCTAGACAAAGGCCTATTACAGGCTACCCATACAGGTTTCCATCACGTAATAGTGGTATGCGTAGACATTAGACATGACCTCGCTCATCATAGACGATGCTCGGCGATGTAACGCATGATGGTCAGCGATGCGAGAATTTCTTCACAGGGAGCGATAAGAAGACAGAACGGAGAGCGAGTTGGTATGCATTTACCAATGACAAGATGGGCGAAACCTTCATGGACAGTTAAGGTGTTTCCGGAGACGCCATACACTGGTATATTGGGAGGCTTGAGGTCGAAGTGTGCGACTAGGTAATTTTCTCCATTCAAGCACTGTTCCAAGCGATTACATAGTTAGCTAGACGTAGAAGTTAGGATGTATAGCACGCTCACCGACCACTCGTGATTATCGACTGTTTGGTATATCCACCGGTACTCTCCACCATCTGAGCCTTTGAATTTCCGAGACAATGACCTAAATTACACTCGTTCAGCAGCTCTTCAATCGAGAGAGATGTACTAAGAGTTTACCCTCCAAACAATGTCGTTTTGCGTAAATACTTGCTCATAGGGACTGACGAGCTGGCAGGAGGCTGCACAAAATGAATGTCACCAAGTTCGCCATCTTTACCAAACACTAGGACTACGGCGGGGTGTTTGTCGAAATGACGGGAGTCACCATGACGAGACGAACGCCGTCCCATGTTATAGATCGCCCAAACGTTCCTTTCTGGCTGCTGAGGATGGGGTGCCACACGAAGAAAGAGGCGATCGTATATATCACCATAGTCTGACGCAGACAGAAGGCCGCTGCGGTCCTCCAGGGTGTAAGGTAGCTGTATAGATCTCATGAAAGAGCGTGGTCAATGTGTAACTTGAGACTGAAGTGTAGGAAGGCTTGAAACGACAGTCTCACATGTGGATTTATAGGCTAGGTCTGCGGAAGATCACGCCGCATGCAGTGCTGAGAAAGGCGCAAATGGCGAGCGCTTGACTGTCCCACTGTTTCTGTTTCGTGCATCCACTCTACAGCGGATCAGCAGAGCTGAACTTGCCAAACGCGGACCTGGAAATGGCACACTCGCTGACCTGTTTCACTCAGCGAGCGCTCGGCTCATTGTCTACTGTCCACCTACTTATGCATACGATTTTATCATCATAGCGGCCTCGTCTCGCTATTCCAAGGACGAAAAAGTGACATTGCAAATTGAAACGCTTTTTGAGCCAGCCATGGGCCAGAACTCCAGGCATGAGTGCATCGCTGATACATTGAGCGCCCACGGGGTCCGTTCCGAAATGCCAGTGTTATGTGTTATGCCTCAAAACTCGATTCAGTCCTTGCCAGATTGACGATCTTTTTCAACTGTTAGTCATCACTTGACGCAAAGCAGATTAACGTGTCATTTTGGTTATATACTTTTATAAATGTCATCTATAGGATTCAACAGGTGCATATTATCTAACAATGTATGCTCAATTACTACTGATATCCACACTGTACACATTGTTATCTGGTTATCGCCACCTACCACATCCGTCCTCCGTCAAATCCCCCTTCCCCGCCAATGTTGCCTGCCGAAGTTTTCGCGTCCAAGAATAACTCATTCATTTCCCCGATATCTTCCACATCTATGTGATTACGTCCCGCAAGCCCCGCAAGAATAGACGCGGGAGTCAGAAGCTGGAGGGCATATCTGCGAGAGTATAGGACGTTCACAGTTGAATCCACGGGTCATATATATGGGCAGAAATGGGAACAGTACCTCAAAGACCCTCGTTCTCCTTCTTGAGCCAAACGCTCCAAAACGCCTGGGCCAAGCTTGAGACCTTCGACATTTGCTCGCACTTGAACAACTTTGCCAACTTGTTCTTGAGAGTATCCATCGGTTTTCACAATAAGACAACTACAACCAAATTAAGTATTGTCCAGCAAAAAGTTAACAGAGATTTTGCAGTGCTTACCGATCAAGGAGATCCACTGGAATACCATGGGGAGATACTATATCGGTCGTCCCGCGCACAAGTGCATTGCCGCGATTAGTAGCGAGAATAACGGTAGGAGCCATGGGCGATTCCAATAGTGCGTTCAAGTACGTGAAACATTCGATATCAAGCATGTGCACCTGCTCGTGCACCATCCGGCACAGTTAAATCATTATCA
Source organism: Serpula lacrymans var. lacrymans S7.9 (assembly GCF_000218685.1). Lineage (NCBI taxonomy): Eukaryota > Fungi > Basidiomycota > Agaricomycetes > Boletales > Serpulaceae > Serpula > Serpula lacrymans. The sequence goes on along the minus strand of NW_006763290.1, from coordinate 79,955 downwards.
ATAACAGCATGAAAACATCGCTTGCCTCATCGATGAACACTACCCCAGGAACGACCTCCGCCACACCTTGATCAACATAGCCCTTGACCACCTTGTTCACCTCTCTTCTGAGTTTGTCCGTTACCTCAGTCCGACCACTTTTCATTAGACTACCCATAACGCTCATGATATCTTGACCACCCTGGGGCCTTGCATTTGCCGCATCCAAATCACCTAATGTCACATCTTGAACGAGCTCTTTGCGTTTGTGGACGTCACCTTTTGGCAGCGGGACGTAAGTCTCGGATTCGAGATCGTATGAAGAGGCGTAGGCATCCGAACGACCAACTCGCTGTTTTAAAAAGGGTAAAAGGGTAAAATTATTCCTGTTTTAAGAAAACATACCTTCACTGCACCAGTATTGGCTTCCACGTAAATGACATCACCAACCACAATCTTTTCCTTAATGATTGCTTCGTATATAGTGGGATCCAAACGTAGTTGCTTTGTACCTTTGACTGTTTTGAGACCGACGATGACGTGAGATACGGTCTTTCCGTAGCCACTCAAAGGGTTCTCCGACTCGGATGGTGTGAGTTCTGTGACCTCGCCTTCATAGACTTCCTTTGTTTCTTTAATTCGCAGTCCTACACAGTTCAGACACAGAGATTAGGAGCTGTTTCACGTATAATGAGTAGACAGACTGAAGTCGCATATGGGTCCTCATGCAATACCAGAATATCTGTTTGGAAGAAACGCACCTATCGCCCTTCGAAAAGCTTCAGCCAAAACTTCAGTCTTTTTGACTTCCGTGCTATATACTTCAGAGCCCACCATAGGACAAAATGGAACTTTGACTCCGAGCTCGTGTGATACGGCTAAAGCTAAAGCAGTTTTTCCCGTACCAGGTGCGCCCACCAGGAGCAACGCTCGTCCAGAGAACCTGCGAGATTTTATGAGATCGACTACCACGCCACATGCCTGTTTTCGAAGATGGTTTAGTACATCAAATTAATCATCCCTGTGATGGCACTCTACCTCTCGAGCATTTGTCTGACCAATGAATCCAGCCCCATCAGGAGCAGCCAAAACTTCTGAAGTGAGGCCCAATCCTTTTATATGAGAATGGGGGGCAATCCGTGAGGAGCGGGCTGCCGTCGACGCAGAAGGCGGTGGAAGTGCATTGTGAGCTACAGGTGTAGAAGTCGATGCTGAGGAAGAGGCTTTCATCGCCGTTGTGGACATTGAACCTGGGCTAAGCACGGAACACCAGCGCCACACGACTAGGGCTCTTTCTCACGGCTATTTAATAACCTCGCAATAGCATCATCGCTCCATTCTAATCAAATCTCGAAACTCATGCATACGCCATCCGCAACATCTACTACGTCCAAGTACTTTGGCGATCGAATAGGCAACCGTGAGCCGTCCATGTCTCTGTTAGGATCAACCGATGTTACGAGCGAAGCTGGCAACATTGAAGTGGATGGCCAAACAATAGTCAAGTCTCATTATTTCGTACAACTTGGGAGGCAAGATATCACGATGGTCTGCAATTCACCCAGGCCCTCGCAATTCAGACCCGGCTATCTCCCTGAGGAAGAGATAAGTCAGCATTGCTTTCGTCCAGCTACATCGTCACCGTCGGAAGGGAAGGAGAAGGCAACTCAATGTGAAGGAGGAATACCACATCAAGCATGGCACAGTTCCTATGCCACGGATTGGGCTGATCCAGTCACTTACAATCGACTTGACTATACCGAGTCCTCTGATTTGCCCATGCAAAACGATCACAGATGCGAGAATGACTTTACGGGTCAACGTACTGTCACGTCTCGTTTTTTCATTCAGTCTCAACATCGGGACTTCAATTCGGGTCGCGATCGAATGAAGGAACTGTCATCACACATAGCCCCGAAGTCAGACCGCTCACCAGTATTGCATGATAACCCGAATCCTTGGGTCAATATCAAGCTATTTAGTCAATTTGGACCCATTTATGACCAACTGTGGTTAGCTAAACCTATATTGATTCAAGGTGATCTTTGTATTGTATTTCATACCCTCATGTTTACATATGTTGTCCTAGAAAGTGTTGCAGACGACCCATGGAAACTTCTGATTGCAGTGTCGCTATTAAACGCATCACTGGGAAAATTTGCAATACCCATTTTTCATAAAGTAATGCAGAGATGGCCTACCGCTGATGCTCTTCGTCAAGGTGAAATTCTATATGTTCACCGATAAAACCTTTTAATGTCAAGCTAAATGTATGTAGCCAAAGTGGAAGACATAGTTTCAGTCATTCAAAGCCTAGGTCTTCAAAACAAGCGTGCACGTCATTTCATCCGGTTGTCTCAAGCTTACGTGGAAGATCCCCCTCAACCAAATGTTTTGCGCAAATCTAACAAGCCCCATTATCTTGGTTATATCTATATCGGTGCCTTGGGCTCTTCTCCTCAAGGTTTGCCATCTCATCAACATAGACGTTATCAGCATTACCGCCGTTGCCGCTTACAGTACCCCATGACTCCGGTCTCTCATATGCCGGGTATGGGGCCTTACGCTCTTGATTCTTATCGTATCTTTTGCGTAAAGTCTGAATACAATGAGTGGAAAAGAGTCGTTCCTGAGGACAAAGAGCTGATTCGCTATCTGGTGAGGCTTGATGCATATATGACAGCTTTGGACTAATTCTGTTATAGAAATGGAAATGGGCAATCGAGGAAGGAAAATGCTGGCTGCCTAAAGTTGGTGTGATAGGACATGTTGATTTATGCTACTTGGAGACCTTAACACATGAATTGATAGCTACGAGACCTTATTAATTCTCTCCTGACCTGCCTATGTATGGGATGGTTTGTGCAAGCCTCAGTAGCAATTTTCGAAATGCTCCCTCCTTTCCATTCAGCAGTGTCTCAATGTTGGAGAAATCATCACATTGGTGCCTATGCCCTATGCATTAGGTGGCAGATCTTTCGCTTCTAATGTGGCTGCTTCTAGTGGCATTGGTGCTTCAATGAGATACTTTTTTGTTCATTTTTTAACAGATGGCTCAGATGCTATCCTTGTGATGGCAAGACAATTTCAAACAGGTTGATAATAAGGGGAAAATAGAAACCAGGTAACACTGTCCCACAATATCTTCTAAGCATCATGGTGATTTACGAATGGGTATAAGGTGTTGCCCATCTTAGCTTCAGCAACCCCAATCCACAAAGGTCAAGGACAGACAATCCAGCAAGTGAGGGTTGTTCTTGATGGTGTTTTTGAATGAGGTAATGCTTGTATCTCTTGGACTGAGTTTGTTGTGGGTAAACAACAGGTGGACTTGCTGAGGAGTCTCCTTGGTCTGTTGGGGTGTGTGTACTACTACAGGTTTTGTTTGTACATATGTACTATACAATTGCTAAATGGGGTGGCTGATAATGTCATAGGGTGCAGCCCTTGTGACTAATCTCGGTTCCAGATCCTAGGATGCGGAGCTTAAAATTCATGCAGAATTTTACATCCTAGGACCTGGTGCAATTCATATATGTAGGAGGGGGTAGATTGACCCCAGGCCGGTTCTAACCATCCCTCAGTTCTTGCCATACCATAGTACTACAGTAGATCTGATTGTAGGTAGACACGCAATGGCATCAGCATTTTACCTCAATTCTGCTCTTGATGACCTTGAGGAAAAGGAGGAAATGGTTGGCCCAGCAGAGTGTAAGTACCCAGGTTGTCTAAATTCTGACACTCTAGAAACAATACACACTGAACAATGTGAGGATCAAGACATCCAGCCTCAAGATCCAATCCAAATCAAGGCAACCAAGCGCATGAAGGTCAATCTTCAGGACATTGTTTCAAAGGCTTGAAACATCCTGGAGACCTACGATAACACATTTTTGGACCATTTATTTTCATTCTCCTCTTTAACCTTTTCTGTAGTTTTCACACACAGTGCCATGCAGCACTTTCCCTTTTGTTCAAACTCCTCTTTCTTGCACCGCACGGCCTTTCTTCTTATTTTAGATACTAGTATCTCATGCAGTGAAGCTGGTCACACGGTGTCGATGATGAGAACTGTTGTTAGAAAACCACACACAAAAACAAACTAATACACAATCCTCCCAGATTCCACGGAACTTGTTTATGGGCTTTGCCTCCTAGAACAGTGGGTGCTCTGGTTGTTTGTGGGGTGGTATGTATAAGGATCCTTCAAAGTAAAACCCAGAGATGTATGGGTGTGGGTTTTGAGGAGGAGGGATAGTTGGAATATAGAAAGATAGGGGCTTTGTGGCGAGTATAGACGAGCACTACCTTGCTAATTGTAGCACAAGGTAGGTTTGAGAACGACAAGGATGACGAGGTGACGAGGTTCCCAGTGATAGCAGGCTCCTGATGCACAAACTGTAGTGCTCAGAAGGACTCTAATCGAAAGGGATGACAATGACTTCAAAAGTGGCAAATGACGATGACAGCAGTTAACAGTGGTAGCAGTGGGAAGTGTTGTGACCACACTGGATCACAAGTAGCAGAGTAGTGAACTTGAGATTTAGAGAAGAAGTCTGGATTTGAGTTCATGTTTTTTTACAAGGTAAAATACAGGGGTTTATATAGTAAAAGAAAGGTAGGCTATGCACAGTATAGCTGTGCAAAAAGAATGAGAAAGAATATGAAGGAAGGAATGTATGCTGACAAATCCTGCGTAGGTAGTACAGGATAAGATTGTCAAAAAAAGGAAAAGAAAGGGATAGAACAATGAATGCTGTGAGTAATGTCACAGGTTTGTACAGCCATAAAGTAAAGTCCAATAGCAAAAAGAGAGCAGGAAAATCATGATGTCATGGGAAGATGCAGTAAAAAAAGGGCAAGGCAAAACACTATCAGTATCAACACAGTTCCTTTATTGTCAGTCAGGCATTCTAAAAAAATATGTGTCCATAAAAATGATTCAAAAATCAAAAATAATCGCACTGTAAATGAATGTTCTGCTGAAAAAAAAGAAACTGGAGCCACCGGTCCACCACCTAGTCCAAGTCCGACAGTTCCATGGCCTTACCAATGGACTGGTTGTGTTGGACCACCTGATCAAACGAGGGAGGGAGAGGAGTAGTTCCAATTTGGAACAAGTGAGTCCCAGGCAGCGTGTGGTAGGTGTAGTATAACGACTGAGTTGCACTACTGGAAGAAACCAGGCAACTCAACGTCAATCTCTAGCAAGTAGTTGAACAAGTGTATAAAGACGAAATCAAAAGCTAAGGTATGTACATCGTTGAGTGTCTACTTATATATGTAAGAACTCATGTCAGCCATGAGGCGCTGACTGATAGACATGAGGATGTATTGTGTTTAGCTTTGTAAGATGATTCGTAAGTGATCATGTGACTTGGGTCACGTGATGAGATAAGAAGATAAGATAAGGAAAACTACGTGATAAGATAAGGAGAGATAAGTGTTTCTACGTCAGAGTTAGAGATGAAAGGTGAAGTATTGGGTGTAAAAGATAAGGATCGTGACATGTAGCTGTAGCGAAGACGATGGACAAAAGATAAGTGTACCCAAGTGAATGGGACAGCGATGAACATGGGCGACGCAAGGGGATGAACCTTCTCCAGCTCAAAAACTACCCACCCATGCTCCAACCAGGCAAGACGAGCGACCAATGTTTTGATAGTATGTGATGGCAGATCGACGTCATGAAGATGGACCTGTTGCCCTATTTGGACCGGCCGCCGGGGCTTTGCTGATATCAGCAGTGGCACGTGGTAGTCAACGGATCGGCGACGGAAGCGGATAGGAAGTGGTGACATCAGAAATGGTGGGGGTGCAAATAAGATGAGGAGGAGGAGGGTGGAGGTGACGAAAAAGTGGATTAGAATGGGGATCCAGAAACGACTGTCAGGTGAGAATAAAAAGGAGAGGAAGGGGCCCATGGTGGGGCTAGGCAAAGGAAGGGGAGTAAGGGAAACGACAAAAGCGAGGGCGCAATGCAATGTGTAGCCAGTGGCGACGCAAAAATTTGCCAAAATGCCAAAATGCGGAAAGTACCGAATGGAAAAGCAAAGGTGAGCGTGACTGGATTGCCTAATAGAGGTGATGCTGATCAGCCACAAGTTCGAAAAAGGCAATATTAATTACTATTCCACGTGGCACTGTGCCTGTGTGGCGCAAAGGCGAGTCTTTTTGAATATTTGCTTCGTTATTGACACCTGTCCATGCTACCAATCAACTTTGGTGCATGACACCGGATAAAGAATTGCTCACCAACGAAAGCCAATAAAGGCAAAGCCCCATACAAACTAGCAAACTGAAAAATACCAGACCCATCAGATCTCAAAGAATTCAGATGTTTGGCCTATGTAAAGGATGAATTGGCGGGAAAACTTGATACACGTGCTAAAGTAGGAAAATTTGTTGGATACAATGCCAAAAGTAAAGGATATTGAATCTTCTGGCCAGAGAAGAGAAAGATCAGCGTAGAGCGCAATGTCAAATTCATACCAAACGAGAACTTACCAGTCCAAGATGATATTGACACTGACCAGTTCCTGATCCAGAGCACCAACAACAAGGTCCCTCCTATACAACCAACAAAGACTTTGTCACAACCCCCAAAGGCTCCTTCACAACCAACTCCAGTAATACTCGGACAAAGACCTAGATGAAAAACGGCAACAAAACCAGCAGGATATTACAAGGACCTACACAAAGGAAGGGCTAGTGCATTTGTTGCATACAACCTAGAGACAGAAGGGAGGGAAGATGACAAAGAAAATCATTAGAATATAGCAATGAGTGCACATATCCCGGATGAAGATAGTCCACCTCTATATGAAGCACTCAAAGGACCAGAAAAAAAAGAATGGAGATTAGCAATGGAGGAAGAACTCAAACAGATAGAAGATCTACACACCTGGGACCTTGTGACACCACCAAAAGGTGCAAACATAATCCAATCACACTTCATAACAAAAATAAAAAGAGGCACTGTCATGCACCAAAGTTGATTGGTAGCATGGACAGATGTCAATAATGAAGTGAATGTTCAAAAAGACTCGCCTTTGCGCCACACAGGCACAGTGCCACGTGGAATAGGAATTCAGTCACACTCACCTTTGCTTTTCCATTCGGTACTTTCCGTGTTTCGGCATTTCAGCATATTTTTGCATTGCCACTGGCTACACATTGCGCCTTCGCTTTTGTCGTTTCCTTCACTTCCCTTCCTTTGCCTAGCCCCACCATGGGTCCCTTACTCTCCTTTTTATTCTCACCTGACAGTCGCTTCTTTAATCCCTATTTTAGTTCACCTCCTCGTCACTTCCACCCTCCTCCTCCTCATCTTTTTTGCTCTCCCACCATATCTGATGTCACCACTTTCTATCCATTTCCGTCGCCAATCCATTGACCACCACGTGCTGCTGCTGATATCAGCAAAGCCCCGGCGGCCGGTCCAAGTTGGGAAAAAGGTCTATCTCCATGACGTCAATTTTTCATCATATACCATTAAAACATCGGTCACTCGTCCTGCCTGGTTGGAGCGTGGGTGGGTAGTTTTTGAGCTGGAGAAGGTTCATCCCCTTGTGTTGCCCATGTACATTGCTGTCCCATTCACTTGGGTACACTTATCTTTAGTCCATTGTCTTCGCTACAGCTACGCCTACCACACGCTGCCTGGGATACATTTGTTCCAGATTGGAACTACTCCCCTCCCTCCCTTGTTTGACCAGGTGGTCTAATATAACTAGTCCATTGATAAGGCCATGGAACCGTTGGATTTGGACTAGGTGGTGGACCGGTGGCTCCAGTTTCTTTTTTTCAGCAGAACATTCATTTACAAATGCCTGACTGACAATAAAGGAACTGTGTTGATACTGATATTTTTTTTGCCTTGCTCTTTTTTTACTGCATCTTCCCATGACATCATGATTTTCTTGCTCTCTTTCTGCTATTGGACTTTATTTTATGGCTGTACAAACCTGTAACATTACTTACACAGCATTCATTGTTCTATCTCTTTCTTTTCCTTATTTTGACAATCTTATCCTGTACTACCTATGCAGGATTTGTCAGCATACATTCCTTCCTTCATGTTCTTTCTCATTCTTTTTGCACAGCTATACTGTGCATAGCCTACCTTTCTTTTACTATATAAACCCCTGTATTTTACCTTGTAAAAAAACATGAACTCAAATCCAGACTTCTTCTCTAAATCTCAAGTTCACTACTCTGCTACTTGTGATCCAGTGTGGTCACAACACTTCCCACTGCTACCACTGTTAACTGCTGTCATCGTCATTTGCCACTTTTGAAGTCATTGTCATCCCTTTCGATTAGAGTCCTTCTGAGCACTACAGTCTGTGCGTCAGGAGCCTGCTATCACTGGGAATTTTGTCACCTCGTCACTTTGCCATTCTCAAATCTACCTTGTGCTACAATTAGCAAGGTAGTGCTTGTCTATACTCGCAACAAAGCCCCTATCTTCTACATTCTAACTATCCCTCCTCCTCAAAAACCCACACCCATACATCTCTGGGCTTGACTTTGAAGGATTGTCATACATACCACCCCACAAACAACCAGAGCACCCACTGTTCTAGGAGGCAAAGCCCATAAACAAGTTCCGTGGAATCTGGGAGGATTGTGTATTAGTTTGTTTTTGTGTGTGGTTTTCTAACAACAGTTCTCATCATCGACAGCGCTAAAGGAGAAATTCTAAAAAATAAAGTACGATTAGTCACAAATGGAAACAGCCAAAAATATGGCATTGACTACCTTAAAACCTACTCAGCAGTTGCAAGACTGATGTCTCATCACACAATCCTTGCACATGCCTGCGCAAAAGACTGGGACATACATCAGGTAGATATAAAAGGCGCATATCTAAATGCAGAACTTGATGAGGATGTCTATATGAGACCTCCACCAGGGTACCTAAATCCAGATCAAAAGGAAATAGTCTGCAAATTGAACAAGGGTATCTATGGATTAAAACAGGCAGGAGTTCAATGGTACAAAAGACTCACCAAAACGTTCAACTCCATGAGATTTACGAGATTGGAATACAATCACGCTGTTTTTGTGAAGCGCTGCAACACATCTGAAATAGTTGTGGGAGTGTCAGTAGATGATATGACAGTCACATCAAACTCTCTAAAAGCTATAAAAAGCTTCAAGAATGATCTACAACGAGAGTACAAGATATCGGACCTAGGAGAAATCCACTGGTTACTAGGATTTGAAATGACCAGAAACTGAAAGAAACACACCTTAATGTTAGGTCAACAAGTGTACACTGAATCAACTCTCAAAGCATTCAAAATGCAGAACTGCAAGAGTGCATCAACACCAATGGAACCTAGAATCATACTATCTGTTGATCAGTGCTCAAAATCAACTGAACAAATACAACAAATGGTGAATGTACCGTACCAAGAAGCTATTGGAAAGCTGATGTATCTGGCACTTGGTACAAGACCAGATATATTGTTTGCTATATTGGTGGTTTCACAATTCTCACACAACCCCGCCAAAATCCATTGGGAAGCTGTAAAATGAATCCTAAGATACATAAAAGGATCAAAGGAAACAACGCTCGCCCTAGGAGTGTGAGGAATGAATTTTTCTCATCGCATTCCCATCATGTTGTGGCTATCCGACTCATTCCCTGTCACTTCTCTCGCCCTTTGACTAGAGATCACGGCTGGTATCTTATTGCTCTTATCTTTTTTCTTCTTATTCTCCATTCATACTCATGTCCTATCATACTTACGACAAAGGGGAACCATTGTAGACCCTTGAGAAGACATAGCAATGATCTAATGCTATGTCCGGGAACACTTCGGGGGGATATTAATCAGCTATGTAAGCTGTGACTCAGCGCCTTGTCATGGGCTTACTGATACAGCCAATTGTACATATCTTACCAAGACTCTCTCTTACATGATTACTAAATACAATAGATTGGACCACTTTCTCTCTCCTTTCTTATTAGTTAGTCGCTTGGTCAGACCACATTCTTACTCTTTCGCTTTTTTTGTCTGACCCTCGCTGTTCATTATATAAGGAGTACATACTCGATGTATTATTCTTTAGTTCAATATTAGTTTGGATTTGCGCCCATATAGATACTCTTCAACTCTCATACCCTGCTTTACCGCCTTTCATCAAGGACTTGACCAGGCATTGAGTTTTGTTATATAGCTTTGTATTTGTTGCCTGACACCTAAGTCACATAGTATAGTAATAACCTTCTGTCTTAGGCAGGGCATTATTACCTGATAATATTACTATATAGACAGGCCAGCGGAGTCTGGTGGAGTGTGCCAGCTGGGCTATATTAGATGTGATATTATTGTGCCCATCTTTGATGACCCAGCTGGGTGTGAGAACACCTGTCTTAGATGACCTGGCTGGGTCACAGGATGATAAGTGGCGAAGAGTGCAATAGATTGCTGAGATGCAGTGTGGTCTTACCTCCACTCTTGATAGATGTAACAACCAAAGTTTGTATACTCTGGCGCACAACAAGACAAGCAAAGAGTGGTGAGTGGAGAAGAGGATAATCTCCTTTAGAGTAGGACCAAGTTTGTTATGGGTAAATAAAAGGAGGACTCACTGAGGAGTTTCCTTGATCTATTGGGGTATTTATACTACTACAGACTATTTGTATATGTGTACTATACAGTTGATGAAAGCAGTGGCTGATGATGTCATAGGGTGCAACCCGTGTGACCAGCTCCACTGCATGAGAGATTTGTAGCTAAGAATAAAGAAAAGGCAGTGCAGCGTGAGAAAGAGGAGTTTGAACAAAAATAAAAAGTGCCACGTGACACAGTGTGTGAAAACTATGAAAGAAAGTTAAAGCGGGGAATGAAATTTAAAGGTCCAAAAATTGTGTATCGTAACAATAGATATCTGAGCTATTATTAAATCTTGATAATTCTGCCTTCTAAGGTCTCGATGAATTTGAGGCATCCATGAGACATCTTTAGGTATATATTCCTGGACCTGTAGAGCTTGTTCGGACACCCAGGACTGAAGCCATAAGCAAAGCTTTGAGTTGGTGCCAAGTAAAACCAAATATGCGGACTTTGAAAAATCTACCTGCCGACCAGCTGAATGTCGCCGGTATGTTGAGTTTGTGATGACTGTGTGATTCCTGAAAGGAGTGCCGCAGGGCATAGGGAGGGGTATACTCTACAGCAAGGAAACTGATTTGCATCAAATATTATTAACTCTGAAAAATGTCTTAATGAACCTCCTCTCATTTAGCCAAGAAACACAGGAAAAAAAGTTGTTTTTGCACCAAAATGCCATCAGTTCCCACTACTGCAGGGGTTGAGAAAACCAGCAAGGAGTGTGCCTTATGGACACCCAAGGATATCAGAACATTGATCAATTTTGCGAAGAGGAACAAAGCGCTGGCTAAGCCAGGACTCAACTTCAAGCCTGGCTTCTGGAATGGGGCTGTCCCCCTATTGGCCAAAACAAAGACAGCAGATGTTATCCTGCGTAAGTGGAAGAATGTGAGCCATAGTTTTGGTGCCAGTGGGAGAAAGGCCATGCTCACCATTTTACAGCTCACCTAGGGAATCTAAAAATTAAGGGTATAACTTAGGATTTTCACGGACTTTGAGAGGTGTAGGATCTGTTTGGAGGGGTAGTTGGACAAATGCAGTGTAAATGGGAGGCAACGAGAAGGCGAAGAGCATTTTCTTGAAGTATCTGTAGATAGTGTTAGTATAATGGGATAAAATACAACAGAAGCTCTTATACCTTGATATTGTATCATTAGAAAGCTGGAAGTGTTTTCCAAGATGCCTCACTGAAAGCCCTATAACAACAGCATAAAGAAAAATTGCTAATTTCTCTTGGAGGATTATATGTTGTGAATCTTCATGACCAGCATCTTTTAGTATCTCAACTAATTTCTCAAATACATGTAGGTGGACTCCTAGCTTGCAGCAAATTCGTTCTGGATGTCCATTAATGAGTTTCAACACCCATCCCTGTCCAAAAAGAGCATGGGTGTGATAGGGTTGTTTATCCAGGACTGGCTCGGCGTGATGAATTGAGACTGCACCTGCAGTGGTGAAAAGGAGTGTTGCTGCCTGGTGCAATCTGTGCTGTTGATTGATAATCAGTCTTAGTACTAAAATGATTTGCTGTAGCATTGTATTCTGCTGGCCTGCGACCGGGTCAGCTTGCAGGCGAGGACTGTCGTTGATATCCATGCTTAAGATAAGATTGACAGAGATAGAACATGACAGGGCGAGATAAGTTTTTTGAAGTCCGCATATTTGGTTTTATTTGGCACCAACCCAAAGCTTCGCTTATGGCTTCAGTCCTGGGTGCCCAAACAAGCTCGTAGGATCCAGGTTTCCAGAATTCAATTGTTGCGAGCGTTTTGAGCGGATGTCGGTCCAACTCCTACATTATTACTAATTTGTATCATTGTTAAGACAGGTCCCATCAAGGCCTCACCCACAATCAACACCATCACATGATGTGACTTGGCTTGTGACAGTCAGCAATGAGATCATCAACATAAATTCTTTGGTCATCTAAAGCTCTACAAAGCCAACCACCTGAATCAACCTGGGGCCATTTTGCCCTTTTTGTGTGATCGGTTTTGTGTGGAGATGCCCAGATTGTTGAATTAATTTGTGTCTCAGACTGTACCTATAAATAGTAATTGTTGGGGGGAAAAGTGAGCTGGTGGGAAATTTTGTGAATACTTTGTGGTTAGAATCAAATTTGTCTGAGATAAGCATGAACATATACATCAGGTTGAAGCATGTTCAGTCCTGAGGTTCAATTCTGAACTGCCTGGTGGATCATCATGGCCCACATCTGCAATCTGGCCAACAATCTAGCCTTGGCCTATGTCCAAGGTATGCCATGGTTACACATGATCAGACTCAATGGTTGCTGACAAAACATATCAAGCACTGCAAGATAGCTCAACCCCTGATTCACTCAATTTGGACTAGGGTGCGGGAGATAACTTTCACAAGAATAATTTGCACATCATCTAACTAAGTGCCAGACTCGCTATCCTCAATTTCTTCATTTTCATCTTGGCATTCTGTTGACAGTAAGCTGTTCATTGTTTCATGGTGTCGCTTCACTATTTTTTGCTTAGGTATAAGCAATATCCTCTTTAGGAAGGTGTGCAAACATCTGAATAACCTCCACATCTGTTACACTACATGTGGCTACAATTGTGGCAGTAACTATTATTAGCAATGCTAGCATCCTCAAAAACCTGTCACAATTTTTAGCCTGTTATTAACCAGCTAAAAACAGGCTAATTAGCACTCTGCTAGAAATTGGAGAGTTTTTTCCCGCACCCTAATTTGGACCTGGACACATTTATCATCTGGCCCTCATCATCATCACTCATTGATCCTGGATGGCAGCTAACAACACAAACTCTTTCCCGTTGCCCCAATCAGTACAATGTATGATCATAATTTTGATCAGAATAGATATTTGACTTACACTACTATTATACCAACATTTTCAAGGGTGGAGGCCTAATTATGAAGGTAAATGGACATGTCTAGCATGTATGGATCATCATACTTGTAGCAAGTACCATGCTCATCGTCATGAGTCCACCAAGGGCCACATTGATACGGTAGTGAACCGGCTCAAATGCCTGTCCAACACCATTCCAGCCACAGATCCACATAAAAGTAAGCTTTTTTTTCAACAAATCAAAATAACCATTGATTGTAACAACCAAGAGTTAGTTACTCTGGCGCACACAGGAACACACTATAAAGGTAGTGAATGGGGAGTGGTTACCCCTTAGGCTGCAGAGAGTTTGTTGGTATACAACAGGAGGACTCGCTAAGGAGTCTCCTAGATCTATTGGGGTATATATACTAATACAGAGTTGTTTGTACTTGTGTACTATACAGTTGATAAAAATAGTGGCTGATGATGTCATGGGGCCTAGCCCTCATGACCAGCTCCACTGTGTGAGAGTGTTGTATCTAAAAATAAGAAGAAGGCAACGTGGCATGAGAAAGAGGAGTTTGAACAAAAGGGGAAGTGCCACATGACACCATGAAAGCTTAAAGTACACAAGGTTAAAGCGGAGAATGAAAATGAAGGAAGGGTCCAAACATTGTGTTATCGTAACACTACCCCCCTTCTAAGGCTCGACTTCCAGGTGAGACCAAATATTGGAGGTGGTAGTTAAATTTTTGGGCATAGTTTGAAAAAGAGAGTTAAAAAGTTTTGAATCCATGCCTCTAAGCTTCTTAGGAGCTGAGGGATTCTTAGAATAGAATTTGCGGACAGCGTTGCAAGAGTTATCCAGATGGGCTTCTGGCTCCCATGTTCTGTCCTCGTCTCCATAGCCCTTCCATAGGACTAGGAACTCTAATTTACTACGCTTCAAGCGTGCATCCACCACCCGTTTGACTTCAAACTCTTCTTCACCTTCCTGGGTGACTACAACCGGTCCGGGCCGGTCTACGCGCTGTCCCGGCAGCGGCCCCTTGTAGGGTTTCACACGGCTGATATTGACAATGGGTACTACCCTCATTCTTTTTGGAAGTTCCAGCTCCACCACATTGGGTTTGACTTCCTTAATCCGGTAAGGGCCAATCCACTTTTCGGTCAGTTTTCTAGACTGCCGATCTTTTAACTTTAAGTGGTCGGTATCTAACCAAACCAGGTCACCAACCTTGTAATCAGGGGCCTTAAAGCGTCTACGCTCTGCTCTGTCTTTCATCTGCTCTGCAGTTTTAAATAGCGCCTTGCGCGTTTCGTCCAAGACAGACTTCATATCTTTGGCCATGTTTCCAGCAGCCTTGTTCTTGCTTTTGCCAGGTTCTACACCCATTCTGGGGAGGTACGATCTAGTAACCTCAAATGGTGCCTTTCCTGTAGCCAACGACTGTTTGGTATTATAAGAGAACTGGGCTATCTTTAGCCACTTGGCCGAATCTGTCTGCCTGTCATTAATAAATATCCAGAGATATTGTTTCAACTCCTGGTTGAGTCTCTCCGTTTGTCCATCGGTCTGCGGATGGAACACCGTTGATAACTTAGGTTTAATGCCCAGCATCTGGCATAGTTCTTTTGTAAATTTGCTAGCAAATTGTGGTCCTCTATCGGAAATAACCGTTTCTGGTAACCCATGGATAGACCATACAAAATCTTTAAATAAATCTGCCATACCAGTGGCTGTAATAGTTTTGTTGGTGGGTATGAACACTACTTCTTTGGAGAAGCGATCTACTACCACCATTACTGAATCATACCCATTTGACTCGGGCAGATCCGCTGTAAAGTCAACCAATATATCTTGCCAAGGACCAGCTGGTATCAGATTTGGCATAAGTTTACCGGCCGGCGGTTGATGAGAATTTTTAGCCATGGCACATCTTAGACAGGATTTTACGTATTCCTGTACATCTTTGACCATGCCAGGCCACATGTAGTTTCTGGAGATCAACTCCATTGTTTGTTGCCACCCAGGGTGCCCAGCCACTGGAGTGTTGTGATGTCTATTCATTGTCTTGATCCTTACGGACTCAGGCACATAGATTTTGTTTTTAAAATGGAAGAGCCCGTCTTCCCATAAATAGTTTTCATTGCCGTTAAGGCGCGCCTTCTCTTCTGAGGAGATGTCTTTCTTGAAGACTTCCAGAAGATCAGAATCCTGCCCGATTCTAACATTGGCAACCCTTGATTGGTCTATCAGGGTGACACCTTTGTTATCATCCTTGATGCCGTTGGCATGATCCTCTCTTCTGGACAAAGCATCCGCTTTCCCCATAGAGCTTCCAGGCTTA
The DNA here is from genome assembly GCF_000218685.1 of Serpula lacrymans var. lacrymans S7.9. Lineage (NCBI taxonomy): Eukaryota > Fungi > Basidiomycota > Agaricomycetes > Boletales > Serpulaceae > Serpula > Serpula lacrymans. Next base: position 64,170 of record NW_006763290.1, on the reverse strand, counting down.
TGAATTAATTTATTATCAAACCTTGGCAAGTATACCGCATAGCGGGCCTGTCTTTGGTTCAAGTCTTGGGCCGTCATAAAATACTCCAGATTTTTATGGTTGGTCCAAATTTCAAATTGGTGTCTAGCACCTTCTAAGTAGTGCTGCCAGTGCTCTAAGGCTCTAATGATGGCTAGCATTTCTTTGTCGTAAATTTGATAGTTGCGCTCTGTAGGCGACAAACTATGTGATAAATAGGCACAAGGCCTCCAAAGATCTTCAGGGCATTTAATTGACAGAACAGCCCCAGTAGCAAAATCAGAAGAGTCAGTTTCTAGCCAGGAACTCTTTGTCTAATTCTGGAAATGCTAATATGGGCGCCGTTGTAAACGCCTGTTTAAGCTTGTCAAAAGCTTCTTGTTCCTTGGCGCTCCAGTGCCAAACAATGTCCTTTTTAGTGAGATCGTTCAACGGTCTCGTGATTTTTGCAAAGTTTTCAATAAACCTTCGGTAGAAATTGCCTAAGCCAAGGAAGGCCCTAACTCCTTTAACACGAGTAGGTTCTGGCCAATCCAAGATAGCTTGAACTTTCTCAGGATTCATCCTGATTCTGTTCTGGCCTATGATCATACCGAGGAAGTCTACTTCCTTCACGTTAAAATTACATTTTTCGGGTTTGACAAATAGGTCCCGTTCCTGTAAGCGTCGAAGGACTTCTTGCACGATCCTGTCATGCTCAGCCTCATCATCCGGCTCTGTAAATATTAACAAATTGTCAATGTAAATGACGACACAGTTTTCCATATCTGCAAAAATCTTGTTCATCATACTCTGGAAGGTTGCCAGTGAGTTGGTCAACCCAAAGAACATAACAAGGGGTTCAAAGAATCCTCGGTGGCACGTGAATGCGGCCTTCCAAGTATCTGCTTCTTTGATCTGTACGTTATTGTACCCCCATCTGAGATCCATCTTTGTCAAGATCTTGGCACCAGCCAATTTGTCTACTAGCTGACTGATCAAAGGCAGCGGATACGCATTTTTAACTGTATGCTCATTCACACAACGATAGTCCATAATTATACGCTTCTTTCCATCCTTTTTAGGAATGAAGAACACCAGGGACATCATAGGGCTTTTGGAAGGTCTGATGTAACCCTTCCTAAGCTGCTCATCTATGAAGCTAGAAACCTCATCTCTTTCTGGAGCAGAGAGTGGTATCATATGTCCTTTTCTCGGTTTGAAAGTGTCCTTCAAGTCTATAGCATGGTCCCAAGGCTTAGCCTCTGGGAAGCGCTCTGACTTATGTTTAGAAAAGACTTTCCAGAAGTCATGGTACTCAGGAGGTACCAGCCTCTTAATCTCTTCCTCGGGTTTTACCTCGTCATCATCATCGTCAATCTTTTCTAAAGATCTGAGCTCATAAACGTGACCAGCGTTTATTTTTTCAAGATGCTCATTCTGACGGACGTGACTTGGTTTACCCAAGTTCACACACTCCTGAGGGCAACGTGACAATGTGACAACCCCTGTCTGCCAGTTGATCTCAGGATTGTGTTTAAATAGCCAGGTCCAGCCCAATATTAAATTAATCTTCCCTAGTTGGGTAGCTTCGGTGGTGACTCATTCTCTGTGTCCTTGGTACTCAACAACAAAAGAACATTTGTGCGTGATACAGCCACCTGTGTTAAGCGTACCGTCAACATTATAGACGGGAATAGATACATCTAGTTTTACAAGGGGGAGCCCAATCTGCTCCGCCCAGACCTGGTCTATGAAGATTCCATTAGCGCCTGAATCAAGCAGTGCGCTGGTTGGGTGTACTATGCCCCGGGCAAGGTTTCCACACCAACGTCTAAACAGATCTCTTTTGGAATAAATATGTGCACATCAGCACGCGCCTCGGGATTCCGGTGGAAGGTGGTTCTGAAGAGGAGGAAAAGGAATCAAACGAAACATGTTTTTCTACTTTAATATTTTCTATATTTTTATTTTTACCAGAATCAAGCACCCTAGTGTTTGTCTCACCGGGGCCACGCTCCAAGGGAGACGCTGGTGCAGTGGTAGTATCATAAATATTACAGTCACAATGCTTTATACAAGTACAAGTTTCAGATAACAAATTTAGAAATTTATTTACAAACTGGGGAGCCACCCCCATCTTTCCTTTATTGCTCGTGCAACACCCCGGAGCAGGGGCCACCTTGGTGTGGTTTACTTCATTGTTCCAGGGAGCGAAGGCACCCAAGTGACCTAAGCTCCAAACTCTTTTCCCTGAGCCTTCATTTCAGCAGCCTGCTGATCGTAGAAGAAGGCCCAGATTTTGTCGTAGGATCAACTGGCCAGAGTCTGGAGCCCATCGTCTGGTTTTTCGGTTTCTAATTGGCGCGCCTGGCACCCTTGGTGATTTTTTTGGTGAGCGGCCTGCGCTCCATTTCTACAGTCTTGGGACATGTGTCCCTCTTGGCCACAATTGTAGCAGTTCCCCTTGAATCTGCGCATCTGTCCTCCTTGGACCGCACCAATATCCATGGGGGCTCCCTGCCCTGGTTGCAACCCAAACGGCTTGAACCCATAAGAATGATTATGTTGGTTTGATGTCCCAGGGCGCCTCTGGGAAACATTGTTTTTGATGGTGGTCCCGCCACCTTGGTGCATTTTGTAGAGCTCTATGGGCCTACCAATCTTTCTCACCTCCTCTGCTGCTACAGAGAGGTCATCACTTCTCATATCTTGCAGATAGAGCTGTTCTGCAATGTGGGGGTTCACATTGTGTTCCAGCAGCTCCACTGCATGTTCATTACCAAGACCCCCTTGGATGGAGAGGGCCAGGAACCAGGTTATGAAATTATCCGTCCTCATGTTGCCTTGTTTGAAGGAACGGATTTGCTGACACTCCCAGTCACGCTCAGCTTGCGGTTTGAAATATTTTTCGATCTCTACTTTGAGATCGTCCCAGGTGGGCCACACTCCCGCGGTGTAGCACTCCTGAAGTCTTACTTGGGCGTATCGACCCGCCACAGGTCCTTTTAGTCGAGATAGCACCGCAGTGGCTACCTCAAAGTCATCGGCAAATGCGTCCCAATTTTCCTTAACCCATATTTGGAGATTGATCCACCATTTGGCGAATCACGCTTGGTCTCCTTTGAAGGCGCTAGGGTCAGCAATGACTTCAACTTTCTTGTTGAACTTTTTCTCTACCAAGGGGGTTGCCGCAGGGGGATTTGCCTGCAGCTCAGCGAGTTGAGTGGTCAACACCAAGATCTGTTGCCACGTGTTATGCAACAGAGCATTGACGTCAGGTTGGTTTTGCGATGACATGTCGACTTGTTCTTTTTGTAAAGTAAATAAAAAATGTAACTGGGGGTCCCCGCTTGCTATCTGCGGATCTACCTCTTCCCAGCTGAGTATTGGGTCTCAATCCCCAACTACCCACACTACAGTATTTAAAAATGTATGTAAAGTTATAGTATTAAACCCTGGTCCGAACAGTTGTCAGGGGGTGGTCCGCTTATTAGGCTGTCAACCCTTCTCCAGACTGGCGGAGGCAAGTGCCCGGCCTGGTCAAAGGTATTTGAAGAAGAAGTTTTGTATCTAAATTCTAATCAACAGTGGTTCCACACCAACTGCTGAGCTAAAGTACTCCCCTTGACGCTGGGGGCCACATATCAAAGGTATTGTTTTTTCTCCCAAAGCACTACAAGGCCGTCGTGAAGAGCGCACCTATCTGCTATACGGGATATTCCCAAACAATAACCAAATCTCCTTCACCCTGGAGTCCGGGTGCCCAGACTTTTTGCACAATGTGCGAGAGAGTAGAAGAGCAAGTCCTAATGTAACAACCAAGAGTTAGTTACTCTGGCGCACACAGGAACACACTATAAAGGTAGTGAATGGGGAGTGGTTACCCCTTAGGCTGTAGAGAGTTTGTTGGTATACAACAGGAGGACTCGCTGAGGAGTCTCCTAGATCTATTGGGGTATATATACTAATACAGAGTTGTTTGTACTTATGTACTATACAGTTGATAAATATAGTGGCTGATGATGTCATGAGGCCTAGCCCGCATGACCAGCTCCACTATGTGAGAGTGTTGTATCTAAAAATAAGAAGAAGGCAACGTGGCACGAGAAAGAGGAGTTTGAACAAAAGGGGAAGTGCCACATGACACCATGAAAGCTTAAAGTACACAAGGTTAAAGCGGAGAATGAAAATGAAGGAAGGGTCCAAACATTGTGTTATCATAACATTGATAGCTTTTTAGACTAAGATTTGTAGCGATGCAGAGCACTTGCGGCTTATCAATGTTTATGGGAATCCTGCACCTGAAAAATATCTGATGCTTGTGATCTCGCGACTTGGGTGTGAGCTTCACTGATTGTATAGCAATACTTGTAAGTCATTCTGCTTACTCATAATGTATATACCAAATTTATATTATAGTGTCAATATGCCTACAAGAACCAAGACCTTCTTGGTTACGCTGAGGATGAGCTGGCCCTTGATGCCAGTGAAGATGTGCCAGGCAATGATGGTACCCCATCTCCCTCCGACACTCCAAGACTAAACACTGATATGGCTTTGGATGGTGCACCCCCTTGAAAGAAACAAAAGAAAATGCTATTGAGACCAGTTAAGGGAGCGGACTTTTGGTCACAAGTTGAGAAGTTCTTTGCTGGAAAACAGAAGGAGTGGGGTAATAAATGGTCAAATGATGGGTGGAAAAAGTAAGTCTATAACCATTTGAAGAGCATATATTGACATTTATCTATAGCTACATTTGTGAAACGCTCATGAAGGACAAGGAGCTGTGGAAGCAGACTCCTATTACTAACTTGTTTATGGCTAGTGATGCAGATTCCAACACCATCCATATAGATAGCGCAACTATACCAGCGGATGCTTCACCTGGAGTCTCATCCCATGGAGCTATGTCAATGAATAATATACTTAGTGTACTGTAACATTTTTCTGAATATGAAATATTTTATTTGCTGTTGTCAGCACCATTGGAATAGTTTTAATAATGAGTAAACCTGAAAACAGAATGCATATGATCATAATTCCTAGCTCACACACAGCACAAGACAGAATACTTGGGGTATTTGCACAGATCGGCAGATAGCTTTGGTTGTTCTACAAACCAAACTGTACTCAAACTATCAGATGAATCTCAGGGATTTTTTAGCTCAACAACAATGGTTAAAGTAAAATGTGTCAAGGTATCACAGATACCTCCACCTCACACACACCCACAGTCAAAATTAACATTAATTACAGCTAATCCCTGTAATAGATCATGACTGGAGTTAAAAGACTAGGTCACACTGACCCGAGGCTGAGCTGAATGTCAACCTGAGGTTCAAGCTACAGCAAACTAAGACCTAGATCAGTTTAATAGCCTGGTTTGCATTTGCAAAACTTCTGCCTGCTTTCAAAAATAGACTTAATCTAGTGAAATAATGTAACAGCTCTCATTTATAAATTTACCCCGTGGTTAGCTGCCTTTTTTTAGATGGCGGTTGGAGTTTCAAATATGCTGGGGCTAATTCTGTAAAAATAACACTTCAGTCACCCCCAAAACATAAGCATTTAGCTTCAACTATCTGTGTAAATGTATAAAGCTAAGAGCTTGTTTTTCCTGGTATCATCCCAAGTGCTCCAGCAAGGATGGGATCATCCCAGAAGCGGAATAATACCACCCTTCTGGGATTTTCCCATGGTATCAGACCATGTACCATAGTGGGATTATCCCTCAGATGGGATAATCCCAATAACCTGTCACATGTCACATGGTATCAGGGGGATTGGTGCTAATACTAACATGTGAGAATGCTGGGCCAACTAGTGAAGATATTTCCAGTCTTTTCCACCTGAATAATGGTACTTTAGCCCAATATAATCAAGACTATTTTGAAATATATGAGTTACAAGTTCCTCATTGTAGCTTACTGCAAATTTGGGGAGAAGCATTCCCTTTTTTTTAAATGTGGAACATTATCAATTTCTAGATATAATCAATTGCAGGAACCATACACTAGAAAGATGCTGTTGTCCTTGCTGATAGATGTGATATGTGAGTTCTGCTTTTTTGCAAGGTTTATTATACCCTTAACTGAAGTAAAAACTAGGAAACACAACACAAATGCTGTGACAACAAAGTAATCTGCAGAAGGATATTGAATATTAGATTTACACTAGATCTGGCATATTCTGTGAGGAAAATCCTGACCTTGTAGAAAGTAAAACATAGTAAAAAGAAACATAAAGTCATGTTCTTGCAAAAACATGAATTTACCACTTTTGTGGCACTACCAAGGTATTTGATACCTTATATTGTACATTCTCTGAGAGTGGTTCCTGGGGGCTGCTGGCTGAAGGTCTATGGGGAGAGGGGGATGCTTGCTATGTACAGTATAATACACAAGATCTCCATTTTGATACTCCTACACTAGATGACTTGAGTGTGAGGATTAATTAGGCACTGCTTAGGTATTTAATACCTTGAGTTGTGCCATTTCTGGGAGCTACCAGCTGAAGGTCTAAGGGGTGACTGGTGCCTATATGCTGACTGTGTATAGTACAGTATCTAAGTCCACAAAGAATCTGAGTGCTGTAAAGGTATTCTTTTTTTAGATTCTTGAGAAATTGAAATGAATCCGGAAAATATTTTTTCATGCCAAGTAAGGTTTCTGCCAACATTCTCTGTCTCTCATATGATAGTGATGCTGTCTCACACCACTCTTTTTGGATTATCATTTTTATGGCAATATGTAGAACTCAGGTAATTTCCTTCAAAACTGATTCTGACCATTGACATTGCCCAACTTTTGATTTTTTTTACTGAGGATCATCCCACACTGATCTGGACAAATCCCTGAAATAGGGTGTGATCATCCCAGTTAAATCTGTACATGTCCCCACGTAACATGGGGTTACCCACTTCTCACATGGACAAATACCAGAAGGGGGTGGGATCATCCCAGTTCAATATGGACAAATACCATAAAGGGATGGGATGATCCCAGCTCAATGTGGACAAATACCACAAGAGGATGGGATAATCCCAAGCCAATCTGGGATGATCCCAAACCAATCTGGGAAAATCCCAGTTAAGCATGGACAAATACCAAATGAGATGGGATGATCCCAAACCAATATGGGAAAATCCCAGCAAGAGATGGGATGATACCAGTTTAACATGGACAAATACCAAAATAGGATGGGATGATCCCAATTGAATCTGGGAAAATCCCAGCTTAACATGGACAAATACCAAAGAGGATGGGATGATCCCAATCCACTCTGGGAAAATCCCAGCCAGAGATGGGATGATCCCAGCTCAACATGGACAAATACCAAAAGAGGACGGGATGATCCCAGTTAAGCATGGACAAATACTAAATAAGATGGGATGATCCCAGCTCAACATGGACTAATACCAAAAGAGGATGGGATGATCCCAAACCAATCTGGGAAAATCCCAACAAGAGATAGGATGATCCCAGTTAAACATGGACAAATACCAAATGAGATGGGACAATCCCAGCTCAACATGGACAGATACCAAAAGAGGATGGGATGATCCCAATCTACTCTGGGAAAATCCCAGCCAGAGATGGGATGATCCCAGCTCAACATGGACAAATACCAAAAGAGGATGGGATGATCCCAAATCAATCTGGGAAAATCTCAGTTCAACATGGACAAATACCAAGGGGGGATAGGGTCATCTCAAACCAATCTGGGAAAATCCCAGCAAAAAAGGGGATGATCCCAGTTAAATGTGGACAAATACCAAATGGGATGGGATCATCACAATTTGATATGGACCAATGCCTGAAGGGTAAAGCATCATCCCAAACCAGCCAAGGAAAGTCTTGGAAAGAGATGGGATCATTCCAGTTCAATCTGATCTAGAAAAATCTCCAAATTACATAGGATCATCTCACTACATCACAGACAAATCCAAGCAGGGGACAAGATCACCCTGAGTCAGAATAGGACAGGGAGATCCCACAACAGGAACAGAATTATCGAATAGCATGCTTAGGCTGCTGGTGACTCAGCATGACAGGGGAAAATACTCCTGAAATGCACTAAGGTTATTATGTAACATATAATCATAGGTAAGTTGTCCTTTTCCAGCAGTTTCCATTTTTTACATGTTGCAGTATTTTGTTTGTAAACCAACTATTATGTTATGGTAGGACCTGGATGAACCTAAGGTTGAACTGGGACAGTGATTCAGAGTAGCCCTCACGTAGGTTCATCCCAAGTCACATGAAATTGCATAAGCATGCAGAGCACACCTTTCAGCCATTTTTGTTTTCACAAAAATTTATAATCAATTGTATGCGTGGGGACATATAGTGGATAAAATGGGTGTTGGCTTGTGGATGCTGGGCTGCCACAAAGAGCCAGCAATTTGTCTCATGCAAGACATGTTCTGCCTTTGACAATGATGCAGCAGAGGGAAGGATAATGAATATGTAGTACTTACTCGGACTGGTATCTTTGTGCATTTTTCAGTTCAGGCACTTGGATAAAGCTGCACAATTCAAAAAAATATCATATCTTTTGGATCAGCACATTAAATGGATTTGTGACATATCTTTGCCTGGTTGCAAGAGTGTTACATTATTTAAAGTTGGATGAGCCTGAATGAGAGGTATTGTAATCCTGCAGATGTATATGCTTGGTATTGTCAAACATCTTGTATTCCTTTGACTATAAGCCATTTTAAGTAACATTGATAGAAATCCAGGGTAGATAAATCTACTTTGTGATATGCAGTAAATTATATGATAAGTAGGAATGACAAAGTTATATAGTCAGTTAAGGAAAAGAGATATGGTTGAATTATCTCCTAATCAACTGAATTAAATCAGGTTAATTTGTAAATGGTTATATGTCACAATTAGTTACACTAACCTTTGGTCAAAGTCTCCTCCATCAATCTATAGTATATGATATTACACTAGAAGCTGGACAAATTAAGGTTCAATTGAGAGTAAACACCATTTGAAATTTGTATATATGTTATAAATGATGAAAGCAGGTAGTATTGTATTCTGCTTCATGGCTATTAGTACTATTGATAATGTATTGATGTTGGCTACATTTATGCAGGAACTATTTTTGCAGTAAAGCCCCCCTGACACCATGTGACATGTGGCAAATGTCTGGGATTATCCCATCTAATGGGATTATCCCACCATAACAAATGGTCTGATACCATGGGAAAATCCCAGAAGGGTGGTATTATCCCACTTCTGGGATGATCCCATCCTTGCTGGAGCACTTGGGATGATACCAGGAAAAACAAGCTCTTAGCTTTATACATTTACACAGATAGTTGAAGCTAAATGCTTATGTTTTGGGGGTGACTGAAGTGACATTTTACACCGTATAACTTGTCATACCAGAATAATTTTGCTGATTTTTTTATAGGAAAACTCGTACAATACACTGAAAAATAAGATTGAAATTCACAAGGCAGCCATTCACAAAGTTGACATCTTGAGAGGAACTAAAACAACAAAGTGTTGAGAATAAATCAGAAATTGTATAACAGAAAACATACACAAAGGTATATGGACCCTGCCAATCACCCTGGTTGCATATTGGTAAGGCAGCACCATCAAATGACTGATAATGTCCCAAATTGTAAGATGGACTTTAAATTGCATAATCAGCCAGGCTACTTGGAAAAGAATATCAGACATCACTTACTTCTCTGGTTGTGGACAAGTTATAAATAAAAGTCATTGCCTTCTAAATGTTGTCTGTTTCACCCTTGCACATTAGGACAGTAGATCAGACATGGCATGGATGCAAACACATACCTTCATTATGGAGGCCATTAGCATAAGTGTCCATTGCCGTACTTTCTACACTTTGTGCATCCTCATACTAGTTGAACATTTCAGAGGATTCACCTGGATCTTCTTTGTCTTCGTTGATGTTAGCACAGATGATTGTATATCTGCAAAGACATACTTTCTACACTTTGCACATCCTCAAACTGGTCGGATATCACAGTAGATTGGCCAGGATCTTGTTGTTTTTCATAGATATCAGCACTGTAGAATGTTATGTATGTGAAAACATACTTTCTGCACTTTGCGCATCCTCATGCTGGTTGGAAATTTCAAAAGATCCGTCTGGATCTTCTTGTTAGCATGTATCCAGAAGGTTTTAAGTTTAATCCCTGGTCTGGTCAATATCCAATTTTATTACTGCACAGTCCAATGCTTCCTATTCTCTAGTTACTCACATTGGACCAGTATGATGACTGTTGTAGGGAACTGGATGAGACACATAGTTATTTTGAGGATGCAGACGCAAAGGTAAAGGCAGCCAAAGCCCATATCCTTAAACTAGAGGCACAGGTTGCTGTGTTAGAGAAGCAGGCGGCCACTCTGTTACACTGCTCTATCTGCTTAGCTTTTTTTGACAACAAATCTGCTTATATTAACCATAAGAAAAAGTACACCAATGATATTGAAACATTCAACTTCAAAACAAGTTTCCAGAGGATCACCATTCAAAAAGAGATGGTAACTTCATGTGTTACTATTTTAATGAAGTATCATTTGTCTAGATTCAAAAAGAAAGTACAAGAGAGTAGAGAACTTGAAGAAATACATGAAAAGAATGAAATCCCATTAGATTGGTCTAAGCAAAGTAAATTTTTTTATTTCAAGTCTTTGATTCAACAATAAACTCACTACTCATTTAACAATAGATTGGTGGAGATGACCATTATCCTCCTTAAGCTATGGATCAAGTGGTGGCACCAACTAACAAGGTAGTTACAGCAAACAACATACTAGTTTGCTAAATTGAATGTACATTAATCAGGCAACAAGTAGTGGAGCTACTAATTAAAAAACTCCAATTGAACTATGTGACTTGACTAGCATACTAGTATACTAAATTGACATCAACCAATAGTTACAACAAGACTTGAATGAGCCAATGAGTAAATAAATTAGTATATTAGTATACTAAATTGACCCGTGCCAATAGCCTGAAGTTTCAAATCAAACAGTGAGTACTATAATTAGTAATCCTGAACACTAAATTAACATCAACTAATAGTTACAACAAGACTTAAATGAGCCAATAAAGACATAAATTAGTATATTAGTATACTAAATTAATATTTGTAAATAACTTGAAGTTTCAGACCAAAAAGTGGGTCCCATAATTAGTAATCATGATTACTAATATCTAATGCTATCAACTATAGAAACCACCTGTAGAAATCATTGGTGGTTTAATTCATCAAGACTACCTTGATACAATTATGTTGATTGTTAATCCTAACCTTAGGACTTTATGTTGCCAGTTCATTCCAAGGACATGGTAAAGGTGTTTTTATCTATTGCTCTTATTCACTTACAATGTATTCACAGAGTCACAATCATGAAACTATCAGAAAGCAAAAACAGTATTGCTATCAACTAGTTAATTTTTTCCCATGGATTTTGCTTAAATCAATCACAAAATGTCTCTGCCACCACAAGAGACACCTCAGCACACTTCACTCGTGAGGCAAGGAGTTCTTGGAGTTCCATTCTCTTTATCTCCTCCTTGGGCGATGGGGCCCACAAATCTAATAAAGGTTAAAGTAAGCTATACATGGCATGACTAGGAGAGCAACCTTACCTTCAGTCAACTGTTGCTTCAACAGTGCTTTTTGAGTCTCCAACAAACTCCAGTAACATTGAGCCCATTTCCTCTGACATGGTATACATGATGTCCCCCGCAGATTATCAACTTCCTTCACACAGCAAAACGGCCCTTCTTTCTTCACATTGTTGAGGCATTCTGCACAGGGTATTACCTAGCATGTCAATTTGCTCTGGTATATTACAGAAGGTACCACTCACATAAAGAATCGGTCTTGACGTCTTGTTCGGTGTGGTGGTGTCCTTAGAGGGGGTTTCCACCTTGGTCTTGCCTTGTTCCTTTGAGGGGCTTCCGACATTCTGTGGGTACCTTCTCTTTGTTATCACTACCTCCACTTTCCTATACTTCGGCTTTGGTGCAATCCTCTCCAATTCTTTCTCCCTTTCCTTTCCCCCCAATGCAACTTTCCTGGCCGGGATCTGGATCTGAGGAGGACCAATATTTGTCTGTTGTGTGTTTAGGTTGGATAAACATTGTTTGATAGCTTTTAACTTACTGTTGGTGTCTGTTGCATATAACCAAAACTATAGTTAATCTCTTTAATGGATGACCTAACCCTATGAGATGTACACAATCCTGGTAAAAGGGTAATCAATCTCCATCTATATCCAATGCCATAATGCTTAATTCCTCCAGAGAGATGGCCTTGAATAGTATCTCCTTTGGGGTTTTATTGCTCACTGTTATTGCTGAGAGGTTGAGGTATTGAATAGTGATCAGCCCAGCATCTCCTAAGAGAGAATGGAAAGAGGAATACAATAATAGACCAGAAAGTCTGTTGAAGAGATTGATGAAAAAAAAGCCATTACAGTGTGGGGTTGTGAAGACTTTGCATTACCTCCACACCTGATAAGGTGCATAGTTCCAGGTGTCTGAGGGAAGATAGGGTGATGGGAGTTTAGGCGTCAAGATAAGCTTCTAACATTGCACCAAGCACCAATTCCTCCAGATTGGGAAAACCCTGAAGAATGAGAACAGGGTCTATGGCGCCAGAAACAAAAACACTATCTCCAATAGTCAAATAGGTAAGAGTGGGCATGGTGGTGGATGACTTCATTGGAAAAAAAGGTATGGCAAGATATTCAAGGGCAAAAAAATGAGTTGCCTCTACTTTAAATGAGGGAAACCAGTTTGGACATAGCTCTGTGAAATATTCCCCAGAAAGCTCCAGCTTTTCCAACCATTTGAAACTGTTGTGCTTGGAGAGATGGTCTATAAGGAGTTTGACCACCTCGTGTATGCAGTAAGAGGAAGTGGGGCTATCACAGCTGGAAAAGTTCCTTATCTTCAATTGTCTGATCCTATCAGTGGACTGCAAGATCTTTAAAAGTGGATTAAACAAGTTCCAACCCCTCCCTTCTCCCCCTTTCTATCTCAGTCATACAGTCTCTACGTTGCTTGTAAATGTGGAGGAATTCAAATATCAATTCTTAATAGTGCTATCTCAGTGATTGTCAGTGTACAGTTTAACTTCAACTTGTTCCCAATGTACCCAAATGAATAATGGGTATTCCAGCCTCTATAATCTGCAGGGGGTATGATCATGCAGGTAGTCAAGAGGGCTGCTGGATTCTTCACTAACTGATATCAATCCTTGCAGACCAGAAACATATGCAATTCCACCCTGGACAATACCTCTGAACTCCCTGCTTCAGTCCATCCATACGAATGATGGGTACCATAACTACATTGGATAACACATATGATAATCATATGAAAAATTTCCAAGGGTACTAGAATAGAAAATGAAAAGAGGTTGATGCATGTGAGAATTGAGATAAAGTAAGTACTCACAGCCCATTATGAGGCAACGATAAACTATAACAAAAACAAAACCTGTCTCCTACTGCTCTTGTAGGGAGTAAGAGGTTCAATGAGTCTTGTGATCGACAGATGCTAGTGAATATAGCAAGTAGAGGATATGGGAATAGACTCAGAGGTTTCTGATGAGAGGTAAAGCGGATAATTCAAGTAATAGAAAACTAAAGAGCTATACATGAGATGTGTAGGACTTATATAGCTAACCGTCCGTTCCTCAGACCGAAAGGAGAATAAATGAAAAGTGGTCTGAGGAATAAATTGACCAATAAGAAAAAGGAATAACTATTGTACGACTTTTGAATGATTAATCAGCAGGTGAGAGAGTTGTACTAATAATAGGTATTGTCACACATGTTCAGTGTACTAATAATAGATGTTGTCACAGATGTTCAGGAACCGTATCCTCATGATGAGGTATGATCCTGACTAAAGTGTCTATTAGTATATCCAGGTATTGATGGGGCTTGGAGCTGGTTGGCGAGATGCCTACTATCAGTCCCTACCCATTGTGCTGGCTGGCTGGGAGTGATACCCAGTCTCTGATCTGCGATATAAAGTGGTAACGATGATTGAGAAAGCCTGTGAGGGCTATGAGAAGTAGAATAGCAAATGATACCTCTAGCCCTAGAGCCAGAGGTGTAACAGGGAAAGTGTTTGAAAACCAAGACATAGAGAAAATAATAAATGGTCCTTACACCCATGGCAAGTTTGTTCTGGATAAATTTTTTCTAGACATGAGAAATTACAATGTGGGAGGGATAGATGGGATGAATGAAGCTGAAGCTTATATATGTCAATATGTATTTCTTGGACCACATTCACTTATGTGTGGAAGAGCTTTGGTGTTCTATTTTATTTTGCTTCTGAGAATATATGCACATTAATACAATGGGTCGGGGACCTTGTGTGGACTAATATTTCATATCTCCATTAAGATGCACCAGCCAAAACTATGTATATAAAATACTAATATTAACAGTGTAATTTAAGCAAGAAATTTATTGACTAAAAAATTAGCAGTATATATACTAAAAGTCATAACTAAGAATTAAGATTAGAATATTTGTATTAATACTTTGTGGCTACTTGAGGTTATAAGCACTACTTGTTAATCCACCAAATATTTCTTTGTTTATAGAGAGGGCAATACATACTTTTGGAATCTAGCAATATTTAGTATACTAGTATGCTAATTTTTTACAGATACTGTTTTGTGCAGAATTGTTTAAGCATGAGTGTTGACTCATTTTCCTATTATGGTAGTTCAATATGGATAGCCATGACTAACATCTAATTTAATCTCTTATAATTTAATTTTGGGTACAAATATATACAAATAACATGCAATAGGTATTACATAATCATACTACATACTTTTTATTTCAGTATACAGTGTATGTTAATGTGGTTATTTAATCTATAACCAGATATTTGTACACCATAGTATACATATATCAGTGTTTTGAATGCTTTATAATTAAACACCTCTTTAACTGCAACCACCACCTTTCTCTTTTGAACTTTTGTGAATTTCCCAAAATGGCATCTTAACAAGAAAATAACAACAATAACAGCAATAATGTTACTTAACTTAATATTTTAAAATTTAATATCTAAATACATTATTTATTGATTTTTCTTTTACTTATAAATTCCCTTTTAGGAAAACCCCTCTAAAGGATTAATTGTTTACAATACCTATACACTAAACATGACTATCTCATGTTAATTTAGTATTCAAATGATCTTCAAGCAAATATAATTATCATAAATTCAAATCTTTTAGGGAAGCCCTAATATAATACAGAAAATAATCTATTTACTATACTTGTATACTTACTAATGTGCTAACATATTGTTATCTAGGATGATACTACTGGGGTATGGTACCACAATTTATTTACAGTATTTGTATACTAAATATAAGTATTACAATATATTTTGGCCTTTAATTGAATCACAAGTAAAATGTAATACAAACTAAATATTCAATGTAGAAGAAAACCAAGGTATGGCAAAGTCATTAATTATTTCACCAATAACTTCATGATATATCATACATAATCAGCCTGCTAGCAAAGCAGCTGAACTGTTGAAAATCAGAGTGAGTCACCTCTTAATATGAGACTACATCCTATAATAATGTTTTTTTACTAGATTCCAAAAATATCAAAAAGTACTATTCTTGAACTATTAAGTATACAAGTATACTAAATATCATATTATAGGAAACAAAAGGACTGGACCAACTAATTCAATCCAACAAAATTCTTGCCCAGGTTGCAAAGGCTGAACTGGGTGGGATATACTTTGATTTGCGTTAGCAGCACTGATGATAACCTTGGTCATGATCTAACTATAATCAAACAAAAATACAACCCCCAACTTATTAGACCTACAACTATCAAACAAATTGAGCATTTTCAAAATTCAAAAGGGTTACTCAATCACTACCATAACAAGATAATCTTGATTGGGATTAACAAAGAGTACATCAAAGGTGGCTTACTGGGCCTGAAGCAGAGTGCATATGATAACCACATTAAGTGGTCAAATTATGTGCGGATGTTAAACATCAGAAATAATAATATTCAATGGTAACCACTGTTGTACATACATAAAATGCAGGAGAAATACCAAGATTTTTATGATTTGGATTGTGCAAAAGGGTTACTCATAACCCCCAATCAGCCTTATGACATTGTTAGACTTGGTTTGCAGACATGATCAACTCAGCACCAAATTATATATTACTATATCATCACCTGACAGAAAATAACACAGCACCGGGTAATGGTTTATATGACTTTTGTTCTTATTCACGTTGTACATTCCATCAGCTGGTGTTGTTGCATGTATTGCTTTTATAAACATCTGTTATGTTACTTGTACTGTGGTTGATATTGCCTGAATATATATATATAGTGGATTGCTATATATGTTGTGTTTTTTAAAAGCTCTCCTTGGAGGTTGACTACCTTGAAGCATTTGCTAAGCCTTGATATGGACGAATGAGATTCAAAAAACCAATTTATTATTACAAAACCACTTTCAAACATGATAAATATATGGAACACTTTGTGAAACACTATAATAAATTTTGGCCAAGTTGTGCTTCAAGGTTGAATAATTCCAGACAATGCCCATCACACTGATGACTATCTTTGCCCAGGCCAAAATTAACAATAGTTAGCTTACCCTTCTTGTCCTAGACAATGTTTTTTGGAGCCAGGTTGTTGTGACAGACCCGGAGGGCATGGATTTTTCTCACGCTTTTAAGTAAACCATGCTGAATCATTACATTTTCTTTTTTAGTCAATAACTTGTTGCTTAAATTACACTGTCAATGATTAATATACATAGTTCATTTAACAGATTAGTGTATTTTAATTTTTTTAATGGAGGTATTAAATACTAGGTTTTGATTTGGGCCTTGACTTTAACTTGGGCTGATGTATTCAGAAGATAGCTTAAGGAAAATATCTAGCCACTTGCTGAGAGCAATCAGGGACAGGAAACTAGAGAACAGGAAGCATTGGACTCTATAGTATTGTCCAAAACTTTGTAAACAAATGTAAACAAAGGAGCCACAGAAGCAAAATAATAGAAAACATAGTAGACACTCAGTGATAGGTGATTAGGGAAAGGAATGAAAATAGGTACAAATATAAATAGCATAAGATATAAGCAAGGTTAGAGTTACAGTTTATTTTTCCTTGGTTGTGGTTTTGCTTATTCCTCATTTGATTTTTAGCCATTTGCATCCTGTATTAAGACCAGCCAGCCCTGTGGTGATCTAATTAGCTTCTAATGCAACAGATGTTGTGAAAAATATATGGTCTATCTGTTAGTTTTGGTGATTCTGCACCTTTGTGCTACCCACATATTGGAGTCAATGGTCAGATGGTGGGTGGTATTTTTTTTTTTTTTCAACATATACTAATACAAGTGAACAAAAGTCTTACTATTTTCATTATGTTGGAATAATACCTGGAAACATCACTCACAGCATTAAGACAGTGTTTTATAATCATATTCCAACTTTCCCGTAACTTTGCCTCATGATATGCATAAAATAGGGGCTATATATCTTGATATGGCCTTTACTTCTCTCTCTCTCTCTCTCTCTCTCTACATTCTCTATGGCACATGTCACTTACCTTAAAGTATTTGCAAAGGTAACTTTCAATCATGTGCTTCACATTGCTGATGTCTTTGTGTAAGATTCAAAATTTGGTGCATAATGTGGGCTATGCATACAATTTGAGAAACAGAGTCAGACACTCACTTGATTCTTGCACCTCTACTATGGTGATACTCTTCTAGGGGTATGAAGTTGCCAACTTTCCTTCAGCAGAAATCATCACATGTGCTTATCATTTGCAGGTTATAGAAAGGCAAAATGTAGTTTTAGATGTTACGAGCACATCTGATAAATGGTTTGCCAAAATCCACTGTGTTATGACATTAATCTTGTAGTCCTTCTCCAATAGAACCAAGGTCATTGGTAATAAATACTTCAACTACTTCAATTTTACACTTATTGACAATTCTTCAGCAAAAACTTCTGCTTTCCTTGTACAGCTTGTTTGATGCCTTTGTCAATTTAATAGCACATACAGCTGGTACTGTCAAAATGCTGCATACAGCTATTGAAAATAAGCCTGACCTCAAAGAAATTCTCCAGGATCAGCTCTTTGGAATGGTTGTTGTATAGAACTGTGTAGGCATGGCTTGTGTCTTGGTGGACGTCCTTGCAATGACTATGTAACAATTGTTAATACTTATATCTATAAATAAAAATAAAAATAAAAATCCTGATCTAAGAGAGGATACACATAGTTGTGGAATAAGTCATACATGCAAAAAGGTGTCATATACATGTGATGGTTATTCCTAATAGCTCTCCATTCACTTAAAGCCTCGGGATGTTGCACCTTAAACTTTTCTATTACGCCAAGAAAAGTTGTTTTATTTGGCGCTGTTGAGAACGAGAAGGTGACAGGGGGGAGTGAGCAGCAATAACAAAGAAGAAAGAGAGGATGTTGTATTGATCTTTTGATATCAGTGAAAAGAAGCAATGAGACAGGGCAGAGGATTAGCCCATTATTGTACTTACCTCTGCTGTTTACAGTTTGGTTACATAGGATGTTTGGTGGAAATTGAGAGATACTTTGATGGTTGGATTGATCTTCTCTGGAGGCAGAGCGGAAGACAAGAACAGGGCAGGGGAAAGATCAAGCCATGGGGCGGGAGAGGGAGAGGGGGATGGATCAGATTACCATTATCTGCCATGCTGCAATGAATAGTTTCGGTAAAGAGTCTTTTTTTGAAAAGCTGAGATTATACTTCTTCTTTGCGAGTGTTTTTAACCTTGTGAGGTTGACTTTGTTGCCCAATTTGTACAGGGCGAGTAGATACTGGATTGTGAAGTCCATGACAGCATAAGGCAAGGGTCTGGAGGGCATATAACAATTTCAAGTGGTGGTTTGTGATTCCGGGAAAGCCGCAATATTGCACAGTTATATTTGCTGTATGTGTTTGCTTTTTTTATGTGATAAATAATAATAATAATACTGTTTAGGGATCAAATTGTTAAGTCAGTGAACATATGTTGTCTGTAATCTGCTCTTTCATTGAATATTTGTTTAAGCCTGCCCTAAATTTGTGCACAGTACACTGAATTCAAGCAGATGATCAAAATTGAATCTTTACAATTGATAAATTGATGAAAAATAAAAAAAGAGACTCCAAAACGGTAAAAAATGATAATATAATCTGATAACAAAACACTTTAGTAAAAAGTGTGAGAATTGGGGGAAAATCTATTTGCCAGTCACGGATAAAGCTAGTCAGAATTTCAAGGTACACCACATTGACAGTATGTCTGTCATTTGAACTACATAGAAATAGCACTTTTATGTCCTCTCCTGAAGTGCAGCGAGACAATGCAATGTAATGTTGCCCATGAAAACACTGGAACATGTAAATCCAGCCCTACCTGTGTCACTGATTTCCCTTGAGATTTGTTTGGTGATGGTCATAGCAAAAGCAACATGAACAGGGAATTGATATTAGTTTTGGTGATTCTACACCTTTGTGCTACCTCTATATTTTTATTCCTTTCTCTATCTATCCTTTTATCATTCACTATTGATTGTGTTCTCTATTATTTTGCCTCTGTGGCTCCTTTATTTACCTTTGTTTACAAACTTTGGACAATACTGCAGAGTCCAATGCTTCCTATTCTCTAGTTACTCACATTGGACTATAGTTGCAGTCCCTGATAGCTCTTAGCAAGTGGTTAGACACTTCCTTTAAGTTTTGTTCTTAACATTTTTTGTTAGAATATACTCTAACATACCAATACTCCATAGGATAATACCTCTGATTTGTAAGCCAGCCCAGCATGTAGCAGCTATACTGTGTAAGACATCCGTGGTTGCATGTCATATTTAAGACCTTATATCATATAACCTTGGCTATATAGCTAGAGCAGCTAGGATGTATCCAGAAGGTTACAAGTTCAATCCCAGGTCTGTCAATATCCAATTTTATTATTTTTAGAGCTAAATGTCTATCTTCTCAGAGAAATAAAGAAAATATTAAGAATAAAGCTTAAAGTAAGCGTCTAGCCACTTGCTGAGAGCAATCAGGGACTGGAAACTAGAATCCAGTGTGAGTAACTATATTATGAGAGAGTACAAGAGGTATACAGTACCTAGAGTCCAATGTGAGTAACTAGAGAATAAAAAGCATTAAACTCTGCAGTACTGTCTGAGATATTGTAAATAAAGGTAAACAAAGCAGCCACAAAAGCAAAATATAGTGAATGTAGTGAACACTAAGTGATAGAAGATTAGGAGAAGAAATGAAAATAGGTAAAAATATCAATAGCACAATTAGGTGCAGAATCACCAAAACTAACAGAGTTTTCAAATCAAACAGTAAGTACTATGATTAGTGATCCTGAACACTAAATTGACATTAACCAATAGTTACAACAAGACTTAAATGTGTTAGTAAATACATAAATTAGTATACTAGTATACTAAATTGACATGTGTAAATAGTGTGAGGTCTCAGACGAAATGGAAGAGCCCTGTCTGATATCGGAATATGAGGTAAGTTGACACAAGTTACAGCAAATGCTTTTGAAGCTGACCAAAAATACTACAACAACAGAGTTTTGATTACATACAGCAGGTACTAATGATAAGTTGAGAGCTGTATATTAATCTTTATTAAACCTAAACACGCAACAGCGAGGACCAGTTGAACCTATCTGCAATGTTTTGGAGAAAAAACTTGACTAAGATTGTTTGTTGCATTACAAAAAATCATCAAACCGGAACATTCATGATTTGGGAGACCAAGTTATTGTCTGATTAATTACTACGTAGAGGATGCCCCATTTAATTTTTGATATGTTCATCACAATAGTAGTAGGTAGGTACATTTGGGACCACATTATGAAATTGTTCTGAAAGTAAACATAATTGAGTTATGATGCACGGATGAACACCTAAGAGTCTCTCTGGAGTTTAGGTGGCATGTGAGAACAGAAATGTTATCAGTAGACCGTTCTTGATATTTGATTGATAGGAAAGACTATTATATGGCAGCCACCAGCTGATTCCGATTGATGAACAAGCTTTGATAGGACAAGGGTTTACTCGCTTTTACTTGAACAAAACTACCATGGACTCCACATCCCAGAAACAACTTTTAATATAGTCAAAACTATAAGGTCTATCCGGTTCAACACTGATAACAAATAAGCTGAGTGATGTCCAGGCAAAATCTATTATGAATTCTATTCTCTTTATGGACTACTCATTTTTTTTTACTCATTGGTTATACCATCAGACCGATGACTCATTTTCCTTCACATACACTTCCGCTCTCTTTGCAGTCGCATTACCTTGTATAGTACTTAGTCCTCAACGGACAGACCTGCTCTAGATCAGACCTAACTCCTATCACCAATTCTATCTTCCATAAATATGCTTGTAACAGTAGTAGTAGTATTCTTTAATACAATTCTACACAGTTTACGCTTACAAAGCTAAACTCCTAAGATCAGACTTCTACTCAGAAAAAGACCAACTCTCGTTAGAAGAACTCCACTCAGAACTACATTCTCGAACTTGTCTTCAGATAAGTCTGTTTGAAACCTCGACAGATCCTCAGACTTTGTTAAGTACTTCGTGCATAACAAAATCACTGTTTTTAAGTACAAGTGCATGTGGGATAACAATGCAAGCCTGGGGAGTAAGTCCCAGAAACCAGTGGCCTCAGAGCCAAAAGTGCCAAGGGCTCTGGTCACCGCTCCTGACCATTCCATCAAGATTTGGGCTGCCCCGGGGAGCACGCAAGCTAGTCTATTAGCCCCATGGAACGACTGGGACCCGATTCACAATCAGGGTCCCCCTTCTCAACCAATGATCCCGGCTTCTG
This sequence comes from Serpula lacrymans var. lacrymans S7.9, assembly GCF_000218685.1. Taxonomy (NCBI): domain Eukaryota; kingdom Fungi; phylum Basidiomycota; class Agaricomycetes; order Boletales; family Serpulaceae; genus Serpula; species Serpula lacrymans. Next base: position 42,213 of record NW_006763290.1, on the reverse strand, counting down.
CTCACCGCACTCCCCAACCTTTTGCTTGCCCTGCACCCCCTGTTCCCCCTCCACAGACACAATTCACGTTTCAGGAGTCAAGGAGGCCTCCCTGGGGAGATGGATTGCCAGGATAAGGGAGGCCATCCCCTCTCCTGCCAGGGAGGTTTTGAATGCCGTGGCCAGGCTGCCACTGCCATCCCCCAGCCCCCTTTCCATTCATCCCTGGGAGGCTGTTGATGCTCCCCCAGACATCACGCTCCATTTCCCCAACACTTCCTTTGACTTCACATTCCCACCTTTCTGTTCCACCCTGATTTCTCCTCCCGGCTTTCCTAACCCATGCAGGTGGGAAGAAACGCCCGTGCACATTCCCGGAACCCCTCATCTTTTTCCCGGGCCTCCTCCTTACTGGCCTTTTGAGGTCCAACAAGGGGATTTGCCTCAGCTGCCAAGGATAGACTTCAACTTTACATCCCCAGTTCCCAGCCACATACAATAGTTGTCCCCGGCACAGCAGTGGAGTCTGCCTCCTTCCTTGGAAGAAAGGGTAGCAAGGATAGAATAAAGGGAGGGGATCATCAGGGATCTCTGTGAGAGGATTAGCCAGCCGGAGGATGAGGTAGCAAGGTTGAAAGCGAAGGAGAGGGAGTACGATTAGACAAAATCATAGTTCAATGTACTTGTAATATAAATTTCTTTTTTCTTTATTTTTTTCAACTAGATTTCATTTGCATATATTTAATTTCTCCTCACTCACCACTAAGTGTACATTTAATTACTTGATCCATATAAATTTGAGCTACCTACACTAAAATCTTAGTATGCTAATGTGTAATAAGAAACAAGTCTGAGAACTCTACCCCGGGACCCATAAACATGGCCCAGGATCTGTCTAACTTCAACACATTGATAAGCTATCTGTAAGTGATGCTCGGCAACATGGGAACATTGCCTGGGAACGGTCTATAGCCAAGTGATCTATGATCTGTTCAGCCCAGGCTGTAAGATCATCTAACCCAGGACAACTACAACACTCACATCCCCGGGTACATATTTTAAACCCTGGATCATGTAACCCAGGATGACTGTAATGCTCATATCCCCGGGTACACATTTTAAACCCAGGGCCATTATATGTATTTATTACATTACTATACAAGAGGTCTACCTACTATTCAACACCTCCTGGGTTTCTTTACCTTTAGTGTCTGATCTACCTTGATGTCCTTGGCTTGTTGAAGCCGCTTTACTGCACTATTACCAGACCTTGTCCTGTGTGCTTGTTTTTAGCGTTGGTGCTCCATCAGTGACAGAAAAACCAAAAGAGAGCACAGAGACAAATGTCTTTGACCTGGGTATACCAATATTCAAGTAGATAATAGTATTGCTATATGTAAATAATATGGCCCTCTGGGGCAGACCTGGACCGGGTTGTTCTGGGTTTTGGTCCCCTTCTTGTGGTGAGTTACCTAAGCATTAGCATTCATCTTTGTAATGACACACCCAACAGTGAGGTAAAGTGTTTCAGCACTGACCCATTTAAAGTACTGTTTTGCAGGTATCTCTGATAATTGACATTGTTTGATTGTTGCTGTTTACCCTGATTCTGCCACACTTAGTTGTAGGTGCTCCAAAGATTGTATGTCAGGATCTGACTCTGTCTGCTATTATGCAAGCCACTATATTGCATGGAAAGCAAAGAAAACGAGAATAAAGAGGCGGCGGTATCAATCAAAACATATGAATTGCTTATAAATAAGAGGGTGAGTCATGCAGATCGGTACATCAGAGGTATAAAAGTTCCAGGAAGAAAAAAAACTTCAATGTCAAAATGGAAACCTGGAACTTCTGGGTCCAGGAAAAAGTATTACACTTCAAGACAAACCAGAGAAATGCTACCTTCTTGTTTAAATCAAGTTATTTATAATTTCTGTTTTGCATTGTGTAAGAAGAGATAAGTTTTTTGTGGCAAAGATGAGCCTTACACAGCCAGACAATTCAGTAGGTATGAGGTTATTTTTCACTTCAGTCACCCCCAAAACATAAGCATTTAGCTTCAACTATCTGTGTAAATGTATAAAGCTAAGAGCTTGTTTTTCCTGGTATCATCCCAAGTGCTCCAGCAAGGATGGGATCATCCCAGAAGTGGGATAATACCACCCTTCTGGGATTTTCCCATGGTATCAGACCATTTGTTATGGTGGGATAATCCCATTAGATGGGATAATCCCAGACATTTGCCACATGTCACATGGTGTCAGGGGGGCTTTACTGCAAAAATAGTTCCTGCATAAATGTAGCCAACATCAATACATTATCAATAGTACTAATAGCCATGAAGCAGAATACAATACTACCTGCTTTCATCATTTATAACATATATACAAATTTCAAATGGTGTTTACTCTCAATTGAACCTTAATTTGTCCAGCTTCTAGTGTAATATCATATACTATAGATTGATGGAGGAGACTTTGACCAAAGGTTAGTGTAACTAATTGTGACATATAACCATTTACAAATTAACCTGATTTAATTCAGTTGATTAGGAGATAATTCAACCATATCTCTTTTCCTTAACTGACTATATAACTTTGTCATTCCTACTTATCATATAATTTACTGCATATCACAAAGTAGATTTATCTACCCTGGATTTCTATCAATGTTACTTAAAATGGCTTATAGTCAA
>NW_006763290.1:38229-39308 GCF_000218685.1 Serpula lacrymans var. lacrymans S7.9 | reverse complement strand
CATTGACATCTTGCTTACATTCACACAGAAAAGGCAAAAACAGTCTACAGCATACACATTATATTATTTTATACAGTGACTAGCAATAATTATGTACTGCAAACCTCTTTCAATCCAGCAAACACTGAATCATAAGCACTGAAAGTGTATATCGTAAATGCTGCTGAGACGGATTCCACAACGGCGCAATGTTGATGATGAAAACTATTGTTAGAAAACCACACACAAAAACAAACTAACACACAATCCTCCCAGATTCCACAGAACTTGTGTATGGGCTTTGCCTCCTAGAACAGTGGGTGCTCTGGTTGTTCGTGGGGTGGTATGTATGACAATCCTTCAAAGTCAAACCCAGAGATGTATGGGTGTGGGTTTTGAGGAGGAGGGATAGTTGGAAGATAAAGATAAGGGCTTTGTGACGAGTTTGGACAAACACTACCTTGCTAATTGTAGCACAAGGTAAGGTTTGAGAATAACAAAGTGACGAGGTGACAAAGTTCCCAGTGATAGCAGGCTCCTGACGCACAGACTGTAGTGCTCAGAAGGACTCTAATCAAAAGGGATGACAATGACTTTCAAAAGTGATGAGTGATAATGACAGCAGTTAACAGTGATAGCAGTGGGAAGTGTTGTGACCACACTAGATCACAAGTAGCAGAGTAGTGAACTTAAGATTTAGAGAAGAAGTTTGGATTCGAGTTCTTGTTGTTATTTTACAAGGTAAAATACAGGGGTTTATATAGTAAAAAAAAGGTAGGCTATGCACAGTATAGCTGTGCAAAAACAAAAAAAATGAGAAAGCACATAAAGGAAGGAATGTACGCTGACAAATCCTGCATAGGTAGTACAGGATAAGATTGTCAACATAAGGAAAAGAAAGAGATGGAACAATGAATGCTGTGTAAGTAATGTCACAGGTTTGTACAGCCATAAAATAAAGTCCAATAGCAGAAAAAGAGCAAGAAAATCATGATGTGATGGGAAGATGCAGTAAAAAAAGGGCAAGGCAAAACGCTATCAGTATCAACACAGTTCCTTTATTGTCAGTCAGGCATTCTAAAAAAATATGTGTCCATAAA
>NW_006763290.1:32341-37531 GCF_000218685.1 Serpula lacrymans var. lacrymans S7.9 | reverse complement strand
TGCCAAAATGGAAAGTACTGAATGGAAAAGCAAAGGTGAGCGCAACTGGATTGCCTAATACAGGTGGTGCTGATCAGCCACAAGTTCAAAAAAGGCAATATTAATTACTATTCCACGTGGTACTGTGCCTGTGTGGTGCAATGGCAAGTCTTTTTGAATATTTGCTTCATTATTGACAACTGTCCATGCTACTAATCAACTTTGGTGCATGACAGCAAGTGTCTTCGTCGAGGTTTTGTTAACTTTGCCTTTGATTGTTTTAGCATCCATAAGCTCCCAAAGTGTTTTGGGGCTTATAGATTTACAAAACATATTTACTTTCAAATAAAAGAAAATTATAGAACAAAACTCACCCATTGCTGCTGTACTTGATTATGTTTCATCTCTAGTTGTGTGTGTTATAAGGAGGGTGACAATAGTTAGATAAGTGATAGTAGGGGTAAAAGATGAGCAGGGACAAATAGTTTATATAACAAAGGATACTTTGGTTCTATTTGTGTGCCACACTTGTAACAGATAGCCACCACTGTTACACTGACTTGTTACAATCATTACAAGTGGCATTACATCATCTAACTAACTATAACTATAACAAATAATAAGGTGTGTTTGTTGGTGTTTCACATTCCACAATACATCAATGGTGGGTTAAAGGTATTTTACAACACATCCAACAAAGATTGAGTGGGTATCATTACAGTATACAAGTGCTCTAAATAATATATCAATATCTCAGAAGCAACTGGGGTTACGTCTTTTGACCAACCCCAACCTGTACAAATTCTGAGTTTTGGTGATTTTGCACCTTAGTTCTTTCTACTTATTTTCATTTCTAATAACCAAGTTACTCACATTGGACTATAGTTTACAGAATTACACTGTTAATATTAGTATATATACCAGTCTCCACAGACAGCCAAATGTCAAAAGAGATGGGATACACAATATGTATGAAGAATGGAGTCACCTGCCAGTAGAAACAGAGTGACTTACAAACTAGCCCCCAACAAAATATCAAAGGTAAGCAGTTAAGATGCCGTACATAAACACAGTTTTCATTGTCATTTTTTTTTTTTTCTTGATACCTGGCTTCCTCCTCCTGTAGCCTTGTTGAGCAATATCAGTGATAAACTTTTAGAAGTCTATGCCAGTAAGTAAAACTGATATTAAAAAGGAGACTAGCAATTACAAGGCAAGCCTGAGAGTAAAAATGGACAAAAAATAGTAGATATGTTTTTTTAACACTTTGAAAGTTACAATGCAAATGTTCATATTGCCGCATCACCGTCCATTTTTCTAACATACAAAGTAGCAAGTAATATAGTAGTAATGTAGTACAAAACAATAAGTTCAATGTTAAGAACAAAGCTTAAAGGAAGTGTCTAACCATTTGCTGAGAGCTATCAGGGACTGGAACTAGAGTCCAATATAAATAACTTTATTATTAGAGGGTATAACAGGTATATAGTACCTAGAGTCCAATGTGAGTAACTAGAGAATAGGAAGCATTGGACTCTGCAGTACTGTCCGAAGTTTTGTAAACAAAGGTAAACAAAGGAGCCACAAAGGCAAAATAATAGAGAACACAATCAATACTGAATGATAGAGGAATAGATAGAGAAAGAAATGAAAATATGTAGGTAGCACAAAGGTGCAGAATCACCAAAACTAACATTCAAAGCCAACCACAGCAAAATCAGTGTGACTCATTATGTGTGCCTCTTTACACCAAACATGAATCTTATACATATAATGCCTTTAAAGGCCTTATTAAGTCAACTTCCCACATCACAAAGCGCCCTGGAAGGCGAGGAAAATTTTAACTCTTAAATAAATCTTAGGCTGCTCTATGTACATATGATCAATGACAATGGATGTCCTCTGTTAGTGCCACAATGTCTCACTCTCATATATCAGGTAGAACCATACCAAGCTAGAAGATGTAAACAGTTGGGGTTGTCTCAAATTCTTTGACAAATAAGGTTTCATAATGTGATGAATATCTCACCTTCCAAGGTTTATATAAGAGTCAACACTACCCACTACGTTGACCGTACAATACAACAGCATACATTCTCTTGCGGAAAGGTTTGTTCACATCTTCACCGAAAACTTGTTTTTTGACATTTGCCAAAAAAGGTAAACCTGATGGATTCAACACCACTTTTGAGTCATTATTGCTTCAGAGATATCTGAACTTGAACATGCTTAAATGACAGCTCTGCAATATTGATAATTTAGTTGACAACCCGGGATCTGATCACAGCTATGAAGGTGGCGACTCCGAGGGGTCCAGTCTTGATGAGCATAGCAGGGACGATCACCAAGTAAGTTCTGACAAAGTGATGGGACTCTGGCTTGATTGTAGGAGACCAATAGAAGCACTGATAGAGTCCATGGATGTTGACAATCAGGCAACTGATGGTAGCAAAGATGGGTCTAACAACTTCATTCCATCTTGTTCCTCAGAGTCATCTAGTAGCAAAGAAGGCTCCGCAATGTTTATCAGCTGCAAGGAGCAAGATGACTTGGAAATGGAAACACAATCAAAGGATGATCATCTAGTGAAGATCCCAATCCCCCTGTATTTGTGTATAAACTGCAAAGGTTTATACAACTTTTGTTTTTATTCACATTGTACACTTTATCAGCTGGTGTTGTTGTATGTATTGCTTTTGTGAACATCCATTATGTTGTTAAGAACAAAGCTTAAGGGAAGTGTCTAACTACTTGCTGAGAGCTATCAGGAACTGGAACTAGAGTCCAATGTGAATAACTATATTATTAGAGGGTATAACAGGTATATAGTACCTAGAGTCCAATGTGAGTAACTAGAGAATAGGAAGCATTGGACTCTGCAGTACTGTCCGAAGTTTTGTAAACAAAGGTAAACAAAGGAGCCACAAAGGCAAAATAATAGAGAACACAATCAATACTGAATGATAGAGAAATAGATAGAGAAAGGAATAAAAATATGTAGGTAGCACAAAGGTGCAGAATAACCAAAACTAACAGTGTCCTAAGCACATAATCTTTGCCTTGTGGTGCTGCCACCCAGGCAAAGACAGGTGAGGCGTTCAGGAGGTTTACTACTGTAGTATGTCATTTCCAAACCAAGCTGTACACTGGTGTATGCCTGACACTTGTGGGAGTATATGCGCAACTGACAATCCCACTGTTTCTGTATGAAATACTTAAGCACAATGCCACAATATAATTTGCATTCATCGCACAAAGACCAACAGACAGAAGAGCAAACACCGATGGACCATAATACAAGATATTTTAAGGCAATAACCACTTTGACTGCTTTAACAAGTGATGACAGTGCCACATGGGTGTCCGTGAAGCCTGAAACATGCTCAGATAAGCTTTGTCAAGCTGACATAGAGTCACCATGATGTCAGCGTCCTGGAAGCCCATAAAGCATTTTTTTTTGCTTTGACCTTTGTTCCCTGTAGAATAACTTGATTTTCCTCAGCTTGTACCACAAGGCCGTTTTACGCAGCACCACAGGAATCAAACAGTAGTAGCCAACCTAGCCTAGTTTTATGATTAGTGATTCTGAACACTAAATTGACATCAACCAATAGTTACAACAAGAATTAAATGAGCGAGTAAATACATAAATTAGTATACTAGTATACTAAATTAACATGTGTAAATAGCTTGGAAGTCTCAGATCAAACAGAAGAGCCCCCCCTCTCACATCGGAATATGAGGTAAGTTGACACAAGTTGCAGCAAGTACTTTTAAAGATAATTGAGAATACTACAACAACAGAGTTCTGTTAATTTTGGTGATTGTGCACCTCTGTGCTACATTAATCTTTTTATTTCTTTCTCTATTTTTTCGTGTATCATGTGGTATAATTGTATTCTCTACTATTTTGCCTTTGTGGCTGCTTTATTTACCTTTGTTACAAAACTTCGGACAGTACTGCAGAGTCCAATGCTTCCTATTCTCTAGTTACTCACATTAGACTCTAGGTACTGTATACCTGTCATACTCTTTAATAATAAAGTTACTCACATTGGACTCTAGTTCCAGTCCCTGATAGCTCTCAGCAAGTGGTTAGACACTTCCCTCAAGCTTTTTTCTTAATAATTGCATGTCTGCTTATCAATGCCAATTAACTTAAAACATCTTGTCTGCTACAGTAACTCAGTGTGGAAACATGATCCCCAAATGTGATAAAATTGGATATTGACCAGACCAGGGATTGAACCTGGAACCTTCTGGATACATGCCAGCTGCTCTACCAATTGAGCTATATGGCCAAGGTTATACAATGTAGGATCTTAAACATGACATGCAACCACAGATGTCTTACACAGTATAGCTGCTGCATACTGGGCTGGCTTACAAATCAGAGGTATTATCCTATGGAGTATTGGTATGTCAGAGTATATTCTAACACATATCTCCTCCAATCCTTATCTGATTGTCCTCAAATTTCTACCATCATCTTCTACGGCCTAAATAACTCTAGGACCCCTGCCAAAGTGGTTGGATTTGAGCTGGATCTTTCTGTGAGCCTCCATCATCATTTGATCACCTTTTGGCCCCCTATTCCATATTTCCACATCCTGTGCTTGGATCTTGGCCCTATTTGAGCCATGTACTACCCTATACTATTGCACTCTACACCCTCAATTTGGGGGAAATCCATCCACTCCATCATCCTCTGTGAAGTTCGCATTTTTGGCACTTTCACCCCTATTGGAACCCTATTGCATATCTCCACTTCCTGTGCTTCACTTGTTGTGATATTTGGGCCATCTATTGCTCTATATAAACATTCCCTATACCTCTAATTTGGTGGCAATCCATCCATCATATTTGTTTCTGCATCAATTCCAACTGTTTGCCCTATTTTTCGCTTTTTGGCACATCACTGGGTGCATAGCCAAATATATCCATGAGAAAAATCTGGAAAAAAAGCTTGAAAACAAAAATACTTTTTTCAAGGTATTTCTCCTACAACTATTTTTTGTTTTTCAAATGGAAGTGTTCACCAAAAGTGTTCACCATTTGGGTGATGCAAAGAGGATAGTTGTCTGAGGCGCTTTCTTCAGGCAGAGCAAGGTAATGAAATGAACCTGCTTCCAATGCCGTTACTTAATTTCCTCGTTCAGACAGACATTTCATCCCTTACTTAGGTGTTCTCCAAGAGAAAATCCATCTGGT
>NW_006763290.1:0-28908 GCF_000218685.1 Serpula lacrymans var. lacrymans S7.9 | reverse complement strand
CCAGCTCAGCTTTGTGGGTCACAGCTGAGCTTTCGTGAGGCTCCACTAAAAGCACATCATATTCTTCCATGAATCTTGAAGTGTATGGATATTCTCCACTGTCCCAATGACAGAGGGGTTTACAAAGGGAACGTCAGTGAGCCAACCAACATTTTTCACAGCATGTAGGGGGATTATGTATTTATCATCTTCTTCGTAATTCATCTAGACTTGCTCGTTGACCCTTTGACCTGTTATCTATGTAAATAAGTAGTGCCTGATAGCTTAAAATTACAAAAAACCTCCACAAACCACTGAGAATCAAGCATGTACATTGTCGACAGCTATTTCCCAGGTTATCACACTTCGAAACATCTCAAAAATCATGATAGTAAATACGTATACCTTGTACGCCATTGCTACCTTCCCACCATTGCCTGAGCACCCCCATTGGGCGAAAAGCCTCGCTATGTGATTTTTCTCATGGATATATTTGGCTATGCACTCAGTGTATCTGGTGTGTGCATAAAGCTCCAATCTTCTCTGCTCTGTCCATTATCAGATAGAACAAGCCTATAGACTGTTAAGTGGTCACCGTGCGGCCGAAGGTCATGAGGTGGTGATAGCTGTTGAGAAAAAGAGGAAGCGATTTTGACCAAGATTACCCCCCACTAAGGAGAGAGGGCTAGGTAATTTCGCAAGATGCTCTTCAGTTGGTCTGAGTCTTCTCATTTTATTGCAAACTGGCAGGCAGTGTATGAAGCACTCGAGCTATTTCTCGAGGTAATTCCATATAACGCTTGGGCCGGGCCGGCCTATCCATCCACCGGGCTCCTACTCCTTGGGAGAGGAAGCCAGTGTCCAAAATTTTGGACACGCACCCGGACCGGGGTACCACATGTTACCATGGCTTATCAGCCAATGATTGTGCCCCTTATTGTTTTAATGCCGAGATGGTTATGAGACATTGTAGGTTGGTTCAGACCCATTTCTAGGGTTGGAATTTACCCAAATTTTCATGCTTTTCAGGGTATGGGTATATATCCACGCAAGCACTTGCCTACTGCCATGGGAGGAAGGCATATAAAGGGGCTTCTTGGACACCCCAAATTGCACTTGTGGTATGCCGTAAGATGCAAACTATATGCACTGTGGGTTGAGGTTTGGCATTTGCACTTGCACACCCAGTCTAGGGTTACAATTTAACAGATGAGTAGTACACATTGCATTACTTTGGTCGATTGCATTGTGATGTAACATAGTGGTGTGACGTGAACACAAAGGTGTGATACACACCTCAGTTGCAAGTCCTGTGGCAACCTATTTGGGCGTCAAAGATTGCACTGACCCTTCAGCGAGGGTAGCAAAGGCACCAAACACTCGGCACCCAGACATGCACTGTATGGTGCTTGGCACAGTGGTCGGGCAGTGCCACTTTGGGGCATCTTGGAAGCCCAGAACACCCTCAGCAGTGCTTTGCACAATCTCATGCATCATCTATGCTAGAGGTAGGTTGGGACATTCTTTTCTTCTGGGTCCTTCACATTCATCTTAACCAGACAAGTAACTAGACAAGTACCTTTCCAAGAATTGTTATGCCATAGGATGATGTGAGATGCTTATTCTGCCAAGATGAGTAAGTCATTGAGGAACATTGTAAATCCTCTAGATATTATCAAAGGTTTACCACTGGAGTCCCTGCATGAAAAGCTCTATGAAGGCAATGTGGATGAGGAAGAAATTGCTAAAGCAATCGCTAGATAGAAGAAAGATTTCCCAAAAAGTATATCATAGTATGGATCAGACGTCAATGCTGAGCTTAGTGCTACAATTAGGCATCCTGGAAGCCCAGAATACGCTTAGCAGTGCTTTGCAAAGCAATCCCAAGCTCAGTGCCACATTGGGGCTTCCTAGACGCCCGGAATGCCCTTAGGGTTGCTTTGCAGTGCTTAGCAAAGCACTCCCAAGCTCAGTGCCACAGGGGGGTGTCCTAGACACCTGGAATGCACTTAGGATTGCTTTACAGCGCTAGAAAGCATTCCCAGCTCATGCCACAGTGGGGTGTCCTGGACACCTGGATGTGCTTTGTGCAGCTTTGTCCAAGGATTATTTCAGCCAGTGCCACCAAGGGGCGTCCGGGAAGCCCACATCTTGCATTTGTAACGCTTTGAAAAGCCAACCTTACCCTTACCTACTGCCACAGTGGGGCATCTAACCTTAACTTGCTTCAGCCGCTTTGATCTCTGTTGCTTGGGTTAAACATATACCACAATAACCTTTACATAGGGATTCTCACCTGGCGCCAGGGGTGGGCATCCGGGACACCCACAACGCACTTGTTTGACACGCTTTGATCTCTGTTGCTTGGGTTAAGCCATATATACCACAATAACACTTCACAAAGGGATTCTCACCTGGCTCCACGGGTGGGCGTCTGGGAAGCCCAAAAAGCACTTGCTTCACCCGCTTTGATCTTTTATGCTTGGGTTAACCCATAACCCATATACCACAATAACATTTTACAACTGGATTCACATGTAGTGCCGTGGGTGGGCGTCCAGGAAGCCCAAAAAGCCCTTGCTTCACCTGCTTTGATCTTTGTTGCTTGCTGGTTAGGTAATTGCTTTGTTTTTATTCCAGTGTCCATCAAATGGTACAATAATCAATGAGATATTACATTGTTCTAGTTGACAATGATAGTGCTTTGTCTTCAGGTATCACGGTGTCAGTATAATATCCACCTCATGTATCTGGTCAAAAGGGTTGGCCTTTAAAACATTGAATAAATTGAGTCCTTGAAACTGCTGCTCCCCCCAAACTCACCTATTCCATTTTACCTCATACTGAATACATTAAAAAAACCATGCCCTTGTTAGTTTTGGTGATTCTGCACCTTTGTGCTACCTCTATATTTTCATTCCTTTCTCTATCTATCCCTCTACCATTCAGTATTGATTGTGCTCTCTATTATTTTGCCTTTGTGGCTCCTTTGTTTACCTTTGTTTACAAAACATCGGACAGTACTGCAGAGTCCAATGCTTCCTATTCTCTAGTTACTCACATTGGACTCTAGGTACTGTATACCTGTCATACTCTCTAATAATCTAGTTACTCACATTGGACTCTAGTTCCAGTCCCTGATTGCTCTCAGCAAGTGGCTAGACACTTCCTTCAAGCTTTGTTCTTAATATTTATTTGTATGTAATTTGCTCGCAGTACGATGCAGGAATGATCATTTACAATACTATCACAGTTGGCCGTCTCATTCTCGTCACATGTAAGCTCCCCTCTTTCCCCCCCCTGAACATCCATTATTCATTGTTAAGTAATTCTAGTTCCAGTCCCTAATAGCTCTCAGCAAGTGGTTAGACACTTCCCTTAAGCTTTGTTCTTAATAGCTTCCATTCAATTCTACAGCTTCAATGCCATAAATGGCAAGAATCTTCAATGCGGTTTAAATGTAAGTGTACGTCGGGTAGTAAATGAATAACTCAAATCCAAAATTGCGTGATTAGACGTCGGGAATGCTGAATACACTACAATTTTGTTGCACTCTGCTGGGTGGCATTCAAAAGAACTGTACCAATTGTCTGGCTAATTATGGGGCCCATCCTTGGTTGCCATCACTGGTCGATGTCCATCTTGCTGGAGGTGATAATCAATCACTTGTCCGAGCACGTTGAGCTTCACAATCACCGTTGCCTTATCACGCTACTGCTCCAATGTAGATGGCTTCTCCGATGGCTCTGTGTTCCTGGCTTCATTCGCCTTTGGATGTAAAGAGCTCTGCAAAATTCGTTATTAAAAATTCTGTTAAAGCGGTGAGATTTAGTAAAAGTAAGGTCTGTGGAGGCGGGGGGTGTCCAGGACGCCTGTCCCACGTAGGAAGCTCACCTTTTCAGTGCAGTAGTACGCAGCAGTTGGATTATCATCCATGAGCTCCTTTGCAATGTTATGCAAGTTTTTGTGCTCCCAATCGTACATAGAAAGTAGCAGAGGGTGCTCAGCGTAAGGGTTTTTGACTGAAATCCTTTGAGTCCACAGTTCTGCAAATTACTGAACCCGCAAATTTGTCGCGCATGACATTCATCCAGCTGAGGATGGATGTGCAATATTTGGACGCGTCGTCGTTAGCAAATTTGTTGTTACCAACCATGACACCACAAAGAAGGGTTGCATCGAGGTTGTCTTGCTTTCTCGACCTTCAATCTTTACGCTGAGATGCGTTTATCCCCTTGTTCATAGTCCTATATCTGTTGTCATTGTTGGGGCCTTCAAATCCAGACAGCCCCATGAAGCGACCAACGTGCCATAGATCCTACATTCAAAATACAAATTCATTAGCATTGATAATAAATATTCTTCACATTGGCTTACGGATGGTCTTGTCAGCACCGGTGTAGCAGTTAGCGCGATAGTGACATTGGCCTGATGACGTAGAGCCCGAACTGCGACGTAGAGCTTGTTGTATTTCTGCGCAATGTGAGCTTTGTCCATAATAAAAAGACCCTATTGTTGGCTGTAGACCATGTTTTTGATCCATTTTTGGTGCAGAATGGCAAATTGAGGCTGCGCACCGTGGTTGCTGTCCAAAGCAACCCAGATGGTGTCTGAATTGCTTTGCAATGCCTAAGTCAAATTACATCATTAATGAGAGATAATCAAATCAATGAGATTAAAACTTACTGTTTGAGGAGCCAGTACAATGCAACAACCAGGGGACATTTTGGATTGTGTCCATATGGTCTCCCACTATTGCTCCCATTGTTGCGGCTTGCCGGTGTAAGGCAAAAGGTCGAAGGTTCCGTAACATAAATACCGCTCAATCTCGTTCATTAATTGAGCATGGAGGTTTGTGGGGCAAACAATGATCGTCGGATAATCAGGTAGATTGGCCCCAGTTGAGGCACACTTGTATTGACCTAAAGAACGATCAAGAACACTGTTAGCCAGTTTAATTGTCCGCGACGCCCGAGCAGTACTACTTACCAAAGATCCCAGGAAACTTGCCGTGTATGTCATAGAAATTGCAAAAGTAGGCAGCACATGCTACCACTCCAATTGCTTGCATTGTTTTGCCTACGCCAACCTCATCCATCAGCAATACTGGTTCCCCCTTCAGCATTTTGTCTATGATCCTTACAATGCCGACCAGTTGATGCCATTTTGGAGTCAGTGCAACCGCTGCTTGATTTTTGTCCAGCCATTTCTGCCCTTCATTTGACCAAGGCTTAACCGTGGTGGTGGGATCAGTCTTGGTCTGAAAATGTGGGAGAGTGCGCAATTGTTCCAACCCAAGTATCCGCCAAAGGTTGTCCTTGGTTTTGTCCACAAATTCTTCAACTCCTTTTTTCCAAGCAACCAATACTCCTGATTCAAAGTTGAGGGCGGGCAAGTCTTGCGTCTCCTGATCCGCAAAGTGTTCCATGAACTCATAGATGGCTTGTTCCAATGCTGAGACTTGGTCCGTGGTGGCCAGTTTCTCCAATGCATCTCTTCACATTTTAGGGATACCTGTAATCAAAATCAACAACTCAACTCAATGCTATTAAAAGGACTTTGAAAAAATCAATACTCATGCATCTTATTGCTGTTGCCTCCCTTATCCAGGCCCATCGCTCCCAGCATATCCACAATTTGTTGACGCTGATCTTTGATCTGTTTAACGGATTCCGAATCGTCGTATTGTTTCAACAATGTAATCAATTTGTCTGAAGTAGCCAGATAGCGTTGTATGCGAGCTGATGTTGGTGTAATATTACCTGTAGTTAACTCTGTATGAGAATGCGGAATATAAGAGTAATTAACGTGTGATCATATTGAATGGCGATAACATTAAACATACCTAGCCAAGATGTGTTTACTGTCACCTGAAGTTCCACCATTTTGACCCGCTTGCGATTCAAATTTTTCCGGTATCGGTTCCACGTGCATGCCATGATCCGCTCGAGGAAGTCTTGAACATTGTCTTTGAGGAAGGTTGCAGTGGCATCGGTGGCACCATCTTCACCAAAGAGTGCGTATGCAAGGAATGGATATGCCTTGTGAACCTGAGCTCTATCTAAAGTCAGAAGCTAAACAAGTGATTTGAGTGTGAACGTGTGGAATCATCATAGCACTCTCTTGACATTTGGACGACTTACATCGTGGGATTTCCTCCAGCCCATTCCTCGTAAGGTCTACAGGACTGCTCCTTCAACGTAGTGTCAATGATATCTTGAGCTTTCCATACCAATTTCCAATTCGCGCTAACAAAGGATGTCCAAGCTGTGCGGCCTTCCACGTGTGTGTCTGATTTGCACTGAGTCATTTGAAGCTTCTTGCTGGCCGGTGTAGCAAAGAATGAGGCCACAAATGATGAAACCGCTTCACGCATCTGGACGCTCCAATGGACGATATTGTGAACACCATCTTCCACGAGCCAGGGTGTGGTGGGGTAGCGGGTGATTGCTTGCCAACGACCCCAGCCCCAAGGATTGTTGTCGGGATTGGCAAGAGCGAGCAGCGCACCCGCTATGGTGAAGGAGGGCTATTAAGAACAAAGCTTGAAGGAAGTGTCTAGCCACTTGCTGAGAGCAATCAGGGACTGGAACTAGAGTCCAATGTGAGTAACTATATTATTAGAGAGTATGACAGGTATACAGTACCTAGAGTCCAATTGAGTAACTAGAGAATAGGAAGCATTGGACTCTGCAGTACTGTCCGATGTTTTGTAAACAAAGGTAAACAAAGGAGCCACAAAGGCGAAATAATAGAGAACACAATCAATACTGAATGGTAGAGGGATAGATAGAGAAAGGAATGAAAATATAGAGGTAGCACAAAGGTGCAGAATCACCAAAACTAACAACCACATCTCCAAGGAGATGTTCCACAAGCAATGGAACCATATCAGCATGAAGATGTTCCGAGAGCAGTGGGACAATACCTCCGTGGAGACGTTCCGAGAGCAGTGGGAGCACCTGATCAGCTAAGACACCTTCCACAACAGTATCTATAACCAAGACCTGAACACTGGCCATTTTCAGAACGGAAAGCCAAAGTAGAGTTACAGTCAGTGGGAGGACAGCCCCTCAACATACAGCCAGCTGATGTGGAAAAAGTCCAAATACAGCTAGACAGCCTATCCATTGGATCAGCTTCTGGAAGGCATCCAACGCCTCCAAGGAGTGATTCAACACCTTCAGGAGTGAGTGGGGCAACACACACACAAATGCGTCTACTCCCTGGAGTACCTGCACAAGTTCCTAAAAGAGCAGTCATGCCTACTGAAGTCCTAGGAGTACGCAGAAGCAGTTGCCAGACTCATCCTGCAGACAAAAACCGAGATTATCAAAGGACTCTAGATGAGCAACAGTCTTGAAAAGAGCAGCATGACAACTCCATGGAGAAACCTAATACTCCTGAGGTTCATGAAGAAACATCTGATACAGAGGAGACATTCTTTGCTGGAATAGCAAGTACCGGTCCATCTAACACAGACCTTCCAAGGACACTAAAGGAAGCCTTATCACGTCTGGATGGAGAATTATGGAAGTCTGCCTTGGAGGAGGAACTCCTAAGTCTCAATACTAGTGCAGTATATGACACTGTTCCACTTCCAAAGGGAGTGAAACCCATCACATCAAAACCTGTGTTCCGGATCAAGTTTGATCAAAACGGAAACATTGAGAGATACAAACTCCGGATTGTTGCACGAGGTTTTACTCAAAGGGAGGGGATTGATTACCAGGAAGTTTTTGCTCCGGTTGCAAACTTAGAGTTGATGCAAATTATTCTAGCCCTGGCAGCAAAGTATGACCTAGAACTTGATCAGATGGACGTATCCACAGCTTATCTCAAAGGAGAACTTGAAGAAGAACTGTACATGCTTCCTCCAAGGGGTGTTCCTATCCAACCTGGATACTGCTGGAGGTTGAATAAATCCATCTACAGATTAAAACAAGCTGGTCGTACATGGAACAAAACTTTTGATTGCAAGCTCCAGGAGCTCGGTTTCACAAGACTAAATGCAGAAACATGTCTCTATGTATTCCGGGACAACAAACAAATATGCTTTGTTGTTGTCTATGTAGATGACCTCCTCCTAGGAGCTTCATCCCGGAAACTCATGGATATCACAAAAGCCAAACTCGAATCCATATTCAAAATGCGGGACCTTGTAGAAGCAAAATACATCCTCGGAACAGAAATCCAACGTGATCGTTCAAAACAATATCCCTATTGCAACGCCAATATGTTGACACAGTCCTGGAGCGTAAGTCCATGCTTCTTTTTTGTGGTGTGCAGTGCAGAGTTCCTGCCTAATTTGGTTAGTTACGAGCCAAATTAGGTGGAACAATTGGAACGTATGATGTCATGCGGTGCAGCATCGCACTATATCATTGACGCTCTATCCCATATTTGGATCTCCTTCCTCATTTGGTTTACTACTTTCCCTATATGGTTTATTAAGTCAGACAAAGTTGGGGTGCAGCTTGCTGCACCCCAACTGAGTCGCCATTCTGCCCTGCAATTTACTCCCAATTTGGTTTACGTATGTAATCAGATGTGTGGTGCGACTTGTTGCATCACACCTCTGCCCCGCACTTTACTCCCAATTTAGGTTATGTATGTGCGGTGAAGCTTGCTGCATTGCAACTCATGTGCCATTCTGCCCTCCATTGCACAAGGTGTTACTGTGTTATCGCTTGCTTAGTTGTGTCCTCTCGCTGCTTAGTCATTTTTGGGAAGCCGCAGCACAGCATATTGGTATTATATGTGCATATATGCGCTTTTTTCATATACCATATAGCTTGTAACACCTGAACCCACTGTACTTATCAATATCCGGGCCTATATCATCATATCCCACCATTACTGTCGGTTAAGTTAGCCCAAACTGTGCTCTCACTGTTATGTCAGTCATCCATATGGACTTTCTGTACAGCATGTCACTATTATATGCGCATATATGCGCTTTTTCACAGGTTAATTGTGATGTCTGCGCCCGCCGCACCCATCGGTTTATGGGCTTATATTTCCAGGTTGAATGGCTATCCTGGTTAATTTAAAGCTTATGATTCCCATGCTATGTAGCCGCGAGTTATTTTGTTGCGTGATTATTACATAATACCTGTAAGAAACAAAAGATTGTACACCCATTCACTCAAGCTTTCCCTTGGTTATGTATGTTGGCCATGGGTAACACCTTTGTTACGACGTTACTATCAGTTTCCCAGCCTTGTGATTATAGGACTCACGTGTTACGTCATATCCATCAGGAAAAATGGGGGTAGCTATATAGAGCTCTATAGCACTATAAGTACTCATAAAGCTGTTATAGTAATCAAACCTGTTATAGAACTTCTGCCATTTATAGAGACTCATATAGCTCTATAAATGATCTTATAGATGTTGGAAATTGTTGTGTGGCTGATAAAAAAAATTAACACAGACAGGATTTGAACTCTCAACCTGCTAGTCAGCTCTTGGGTGGCTAAGCAACCTATAGCCACACATCACATTTCTCCGTGACTAACAAAGGCAAGAAGTGCAGCCGCACTGATGATGTCCCACCTGAACCCAACCCAGAGTTCACCTCGCAGCTCAAGGCATTCAAGATCCTTGAGAAGTCCATCCGATGCAAAATGCATCATGGCCATTGCTTCATCGACAGGAAGCATGGTATGGATAACCACCGCCGTCTCAGCCACGAAAAAATGACTTTATGGGCTAAAAAAATTGTGAGTCCAGTTTTGTAGCGGCTGAAAAAAGATGCTGATGTTAGTATTTAGTCGCTCAGACAGGCATCAGTTTATGGCCCACCGCACTGCCTGGAATTTGACCGCACATTGAGCAAACAACAGTGTGTGTCAAGCGGGATACCCAATGTCCATGTAACAATCAAAAATATCACTCCTAGTAGGTCCCACACTCCAAGTACTCCAAGTACTCCAAGCCCTCCTCCTAGCACTCAGCCGTCGCGAATGTGCAAAAGGGAGTCGCTGATACACTCAATAACACCTACATTACATGACACTTCGCCTGTGAGTGTAAAAGGAACTGAATATCCCAGTACCAAGGATCTTGTGAGTTATATACACAAGAAACTGCCGGCCAAACACTTTGATGGCCTATTAGAGGACTTGTGGCTGGCTGAGATTTTGACGATTGACCAGATCCTCATGGTGCCACTTGGATCATTGAGTAAAATAGGTGGTATGGGGACCAACCACGCCACCATACTGAAAAGCTATGCAAAACGGGCGGTTATGTCAGTATTTGGGTTACATGGCAGCAAAGACGAGCTAGCTATAGATCTAAGTGAAGTCAAGGGCCTCCCTGTCGTTTTGGAAAAGAAAAGAAGGCATAATAAGAGCTTGGAAGTTATCAAGATTGGATCAGATGGATCAGAACTGGAGTTGATAATGCTGATGATGCTGATGATGCCGACGGGGAGGAGGATAAGAATAGGGACGAGGAAGACGAAGTCAGCGATTAGACTTGTGGAAACAAAAACGATTGAATGGCAAACAGCCTCCCAAATCAAGGCATATGAGTCACAGGCAGGACCCTCTGTTTCACCAAGGACATAGTCGTGGTTGTTTCGAAGCCAGGCTTTTACAGATGAAAAAGCCTCTTTGATAGGATTTAAATCCGGGGAATATGATGGGAGGTATAATAGACGCATTCCCCTGAATAAAACACCAACATTAGTAGCGGAAATAGAAGGGGGGAAAGTACTTGCCTTGACTCTACTAGTTCTCAAATGCCTGGGACCTTATAGATTGTCGCGTTGTCTATCACTAACACAAAATTGGAGAGTGGCCATGGCTGCATACGGTCTAAAACACCCTCAACGAATTCCAGAAACTCTGGACCTTTGAAAGGATGATCAAGTACTTCTAAGTGCAATAACCCATCCAGCGACATGGTAGGAAGTATTGAGTACCGTGTACCACGAACAAAAAAGTCACGGCGCCGAGAACGGTGATTTTGAGGAGCCCAAGCATATGGGCGGTGCAGTGTGTGCCTGTTAAAGTGAGTTTCATCTGCAAAGACCAGCTGATCTGGTCAAAAATGCTCCCCAACAAGTATTTTGAAGATGGCCCTGTCATCTTCATCACACTTGCATGCTGAACTGGTAACCTAGAAACAATAGTTAGTATCTGTTAGTTTTGGTGATTCTGCACCTTTGTGCTACCTATATATTTTCACTTCTTTCTCTATCTATTCTTCTATCATTCACTATTGATTGTGTTCTCTATTATTTCGCCTTTGTGGCTGCTTTGTTTACCTTTTGTTTACAAAACATCGGACAGTACTGCAGAGTCCAATGCTTCCTATTCTCTAGTTACTCACATTGGACTCTAGTTCCAGTCCCTGATTGCTCTCAGCAAGTGGCTAGACACTTCCTTCAAGCTTTGTTCTTAATAGTATCAGTAGATAGGAACTGATTTTCTCACCTTTTTCATGGTAAACCCTTGCCTCTGCAGGGTCCTAAGGATCATCGATAGATGTACCTCCACACCACATACCTCCCTCAACTGCTCTTGTAACTCCCTCAGGAGCATGTCAGGCTGCCGCTCAATACATCCTTCAAGGAACTTTTGAGCAATAAGTATCAAAAAAATGAGCCAAAGATAAAAAGCGAAAAAAAACTCACAGTGGCTTCCATACTACTGAGTTTTCGAGGTCGACCACTGGCAACTGGCCTTCGTTCAAGTGTTGGTTATGAGACATTGTAGGTTGGTTCAGACCCATTCCTAGGGTTGGAATTTACCCAAATTTTCATGCTTTTCAGGGCATGGGTATACATCCACGCAAGCACTTGCCTACTGCCATGGGAGGACGGCATGTAAAGGGGCTTCTTGGATGCCCCAAACTGCACCTGTGGTATGCCGTAAGATGCAAACTATATGCGCTGTGGGTTGAGGTCTGGCATTTGTGCTTGCACACCAAGTCTAGGGGTTACAATTTGACAGACGAGCAGGTAGTACACATTGCATTACTTTGGTTGATTGCATCATGACATAACATAGTGGTGCGACGTGAACACAAAGGTGTGATGCACACCTCAGTTGCAAAGTCCTGTGGTAACCTATTTGGGCGTCTTCGATGCCTGGATTGCACTGACCCTTCAGCAAGGGTAGCAAAGGTTCCAGACACTCTACGCCCAGACATGCAATGTATGGCGCTTGGCACAGTGGTCGGGCAGTGCCACTTTGGGGCGTCTGGGAAGCCCAGAACACCCTCAGCAGCGCTTTGCACAATCTTATGCGTCATCTATGCTAGAGGTAGGTTGGGACATTCTTTTCTTCTGGGTACTTCACATTCATCTTAACCAGATAAGTAACTAGACAAGTACCTTTCAAAGAAGTGTTATGCCATAGGATGATGTGAGATGCTTATTCTGCCAAGATGAGTAAGTCATTGAGGAACATTGTAAATCCTCCAGATGTTATCAAAGGTTTACCACTGGAGTCCCTGCATGAAAAGCTCTATGAAGGCAATGTGGATGAGGAAGAAATTGCTAAAGCAATCGCTAGATAGAAGAAAGATTTCCCAAAAAGTATACCATAGTATGGATCAAACGTCAATGCTGAGCTTAGTGCTACAATAGGGCATCCTGGACGCCTGGAATGCGCTGAGCAGTGCTTTGCAAAGCAATCCCAGGCTCAGTGCCACATTGGGGCATCCTGGATGCCCAGAATGCGCTTAGGGTTACTTTGCAGTGCTGAATAGAAGAAAGATTCCCCGAAAAGTATACCATAGTATGGATCAAACGTCAATGCTGAGCTTAGTGCTACAATTGGGCATCCTAGAAGCCCAGAATGCGCTTAGGAGTGCTTTGCAAAGCAATCTCAGTGCCACATTGGGGCATCCTGGACGCCCAAAATGCGCTTAGGGTTGCTTTGCAGTGCTTTGCAAAGCACTCCCAAGCTCAGTGCCACAGGTGGGCGTCCTGGACGCCTGGAATGCAATCAGCATTGCTTTACAGCGCTTGAAAAGCATTCCTAAGCTCAATGCCACAGTCGGGCATCCTGGACGCCCGGAATGTGCTTTGTGTAGCTTTGTCCAAGCACTCTTTCAGCCAGTGGCACCAAGGGGCGTCCGGGAAGCCCACATCCTTGCATTTGGGACACTTTAAAAACAAAACTTACCTACTGCCACAGTGGGGCATCCTGGAAGCCCAAAAAGCTCTTTGCTTTGCTTTGACCAACCTGTAACATAATATAGCTTTGTTTCGCATTACACTCTATATGTGTAATAAGTAGCAAAGCAATGAGACATAATTATACAAACACTTGGTATGAGATACTCAGTTTGATCAGTGTTTTAGAAAGCTCACCCTTGACAATGCCTTGATGCCTGATGCTATCAGTTCACAGTGTGCAACTCGTGCATGTGGTCAAAGGGGTCGGACTTTCAAAAAATTTAATAAAGTGACTCTCGAGCAATCTGCTGCTAACCAATTACCCCAACATTTCACATCATAACACCATATCCACATTTCTAACAATAAATCCAACATTATGCCCTCCTTCACCATTGCTGGCGCCTTGCTAGCTCTTGCAGATCCCGACAATGATCCTTGGGGATGGGGTCAATGGCAGTCGCTCACTGGATATCATACAGCCCCATGGCTCGTCGACAATGGCCCTCAAAATATTGTTCATCGGAGCGCCCAAACCCGTGAGGCGGTGTCGTCCTTTGTCTCATTGTTCTTTGCAGCCCATGTCGACGAGAAATTGCAAGTCACGCAGCGCAAATCAGACTCGCATGTTGAAGGTCGTGCCGCTTGGACATCCTTTGTCAGCGCGAATTGGAAGTTGGTGTGGAAGGTTCAGGATCTCATTGACTCTACGTTGAAAGAGCAATCCTGTGGCCCTTATGAGGTAATGTCCCGCAGGCAATCCCGCGAGGTAAGTATTCTCATTTTGGAATGTCATCACGTACTAATATCTTATTTTCTGACCCCATAGCTCCCAACATTGGAACGAGCTCAGGTGAAACGAGCATATCCATTCCTCGCTCATGCTCTCTTCGGAGAGGATGGCACTGTAGACACCACCGCATCCTTCCTCAAAGATAATGTACAGGACTTCATCGAGTGAGTCATGGCGTGCACTTGGAACCGCTACTGCAAGAATCTAAATCACGAATGCGTGAAAATGGTTCAATTGCAGGCAAACATGAAAGCATCTTGGACCGGTATGCGAACTTCTAACTCTTTGACTATTATTCTAACAACAATGTTTCTCGCTCTCACAGAACTAACTACAACCAACGTCACCCCCACATCAGCTCGCATCAGACGGTATCTGGCCAGCAGTGATAAGGTTATCACGTTGTTGCAGCGCTACACCGATCCTGAGTCAGTCAAACAGATTGAAGATCAACGCCAACAACTTATTGACATGCTTGGAGCAATGGGTCTTGATAAGAGTGGAAAATCAAACAAGATGCGTAAGTCGCAACTTGTTTCGAAGTATTTTCAGCACTTACCTTGTTGGTTTTAATTTTGTCTATAGGTGTTCCTAAATTGCTGCGAGATGCATTAGAAAAACTCGCCACCACGGACCAAGTCTCAGCTCTGGAATGCACTATTCATGAATTCATGGAGCGCTTGACCGATCAGGACATGCAGAACATACCCACCCTGGACTTCAAGTTGCCGCCTGCGGTTGCATGGAAAGAGGGCGTGGAAGACTTTGCGGATAAATCGGAGGACAATCTTTGGCGGATGCTGGGACTAGGACAGATGCGCGCCCTCCCACACTTCCAAACCAAGACCAATCCAACGGCCAGTATCAAACCTTGGTCCATCGAAGGCCAGACATGGCTTGAAGAAAACAACGCAGCAGTCCCCCTTCGACCTAAATGGCACCAAGTGGTCGGCATCGTAAAGATGATGGACAAGGTATTGAAGGGAGAGCCATTGCTGTTAATGAACGAAGTCGGCGTAGGGAAAACGATGCAAGCGGTTGGAGTCATCGCGTGTACAGCTTATTTCCGTGATTTTTATCAGACACATGAACAATTTCCTGGAATGTTTAGTAAGTACAACGTTCGGGCGTCCTGGACGGTCGATCACACTAACTCTCATCCAGGTAAATATAAATGCATTTCCACTGGGGCTAACCTCCCAGACCTTCCTACCATTCTTGTTTGCCCGACCAACCTCCATGCTCAACTCACGAGCGAGATCGAACATTATTTACGTCGCGGAACCTTCGACCTCTTGCCTTACACCGGCAAACTCCAACAGCGCGAGCAATGGTGGGAAACTATATGGACCCAATCAAAAATGTCTCCTGGTCGTTGCATTGTATTAGTGCCTCAAACTGTAAGTCGATCTCTCGCGTTTCATGTCTCACTAGGCAAATTTCACATTTATCGGTTCATAGGCATTACAGAGTGATTCTGATACTATTTGGGTTGCTTCTGACCACGACACTGGGGCGCAGCCGCGTTTTGCATTACTACACAACAAATGGGTGAAACAGACGGTATACGGACAACAATGGGGCCTGTTCGTGATGGATGAAGCTCACGTCGCGCGCAAATATAATAGGATTTATGTCGCCATGCGGGCCCTTCATCAGCAAGCCAATGTCACAATTGTGCTCACCGCTACACCCGTGCTAACAAGACCATCAGTAAGTGAAAAATCTCGAATTGTTATCAGTCATTTACCCTCTGGTTGATCCTTCACTTCAGGATCTATGGCACGTCGGTCGCTTTATCGGTGTTCCAGGATTCAAAGGATCCGACAACGCTGATGAATACAGGACGATGAACAAAGAGATCAACGCCTCCCAACGGAAAGATTGAAGGTCGAGAAAACAGGATAATCTCGACACGACTCTCCTCCGCATTATGGTCGGCAACGATAAGTACGCGAATGAGGAAGCCTCCGAATATCGATCGTCCATCCTCAATTGGATGAATGTCATGCGCGACAAATTTGCTGGATCAGTGATTCGCAGGACCGTCGACTCAAAAGATTGTAATCAACAACCCATCTCTGGTTTGCCTCCTCACACCGAGCACCCATTACTTGTTTTGATGTATGACTGGGAGCGCAAGAACCTACACAACATTGTGAAAGAACTCGTGGACGACCATCCGACTGCTGCATATTATGGCGCTGGCAAGGTGAGTAACTGTGCTTCCTGGGCGTCCAGGACGCCTCCCCCTCACACTCAACCCACTCATGACTCACAACTCACTGCACAGAATTTTTACAACAAATTCCGTAGGGCTCTCCTCCATCCGAAGGCAAACGAAGCGCGAAACATAGAGCCATGGGAGAAACCTACGACATTAGAAGAATAGCGTAATACGGACTCGGTAACAGTGAAACTCGACGTCTTAGGCAAAGTACTCGACTACCACCTCGAACAAGACGGACGTCAACCTGTCACCGCCGCGGATAATGGACGGGACATTCAGCCTGACGATCATTATGGGTCCTTCGACCTCAACCCCGCCGAACCCGACAAAATTGTTGTATATTCGGCATTCCCAACATCTAACCAAGCAATTCTAGATGTAAGTTTATATGATCTTTCTATGTTATCAGCATATTAACGCATTATCTCAAGATCCTCAGTATTTATGGCATCAAAGCTGTGGAGTTGAACGGCAGTGTGCCACTCAGAAAGCATCAAGCAGCAATAGATGCGTTCCGCATGTCTACCAGGGATTCCGGTCCTCGCGTGCTTATTTTGTCGGGCGTCGGCATGGTAGGTTTAAATTTAGTGTTCGCCAACATCCTTATCATTGTGGTGGGTACTGATCACATTGTATCATCGACTATTCGTTAACCCTCTCATTTTCTAGGATACGCTTTGGTCTGACCAGGAAGACGCACAACTGCGAGGTTGTGTGTGGCATCAACCACAGCCGAAGCAAGTCCACGTCTACCGTCTAGTGGCTACGGGCACCTCTGACGTTTTCCTCAACAATATCTCTTTCGACAAGGGCGTCATGCATGCCGTCTTTGTCGGAACAGAGGTAGTCATTAGTCAGTATTCATTTTTATTGACTTGCTCATTTATTTAATACGATATATTCTCAGGGAAAGCCTTCCTCGGCCACGCAGAAGAAGACGACGCCCTGCTTTCCTTGGTTAGCGATGACGATCAAGAGCACATTGCGATTGGGAACGACATGGACGTGGATGAGCCCACCAGCCCCAAAGCCACGGGAAAAGGGAAGGCAAAGACTAAGCCAAAGCGACGGGTCACTCGCCAAGAGAAAGGCAAAAAACTTGATGACACAGCCAAAGGTTCCTCCTTGCGCACATTGCGCAAGCGCAAACCAAGCCAAGAGCAACTTGACGCAACTGTCGTAAAACCGAAGAAGACGCGTAAATCAGCCAATGTCCCTCTTCTCTCGACTGCGGGCCCTTCCTCTTTCTCTGGCGAGCATGGTACATCGACTGCAGGCAATATCTCCTTGCCTGATATTGAAACTCTCCGAGCCAGCAATCCTAATTTTGATCGTGATCCCTACCAAGACGAAGATGCAGCAATGGCAGCGCTTCAACATGGTTTTGCGCGGGCTTCCACAGAGCCGCCCTCATCTCCACTGTCCACAGTCCCTCCCATGAGTGAATCAGAAGATGTCACAGAAGGGTCAACTAAAGGAAGAGGACGTAGGGGCCGAGGATCAAGTGGGGGCCGTGGTCAGCGCCAGAGTTCAAGGCAGGCCGCTGTGCGAGGCCAGAAGTAACGGTCACTCAACATTGTCATAATTGTGCAGGAATATAGCTATGTACAGTATTTTGTCGACAATATCAATGTCATGTCTTGAATGTTTCATTGTGTTCATTCAAAAAGCCGTAGCAAAGGATTTGGGCGTCCAGGATGCCCACGTATAGTTCATCCAGTGTATCCTTGGATTCGTGCTCAAATAAATACCTTGTGAGGACACGGAGGGGCGTCCAGGACGCCCATGCACCGCAAGAACATTTACACAGCTGCCTATGCCCAAATGCTAAACCTTGTGGCATTGACGAGCAATGTAAGTGTTGGCATGCCAATTGGGCGTCATGGACGCCCACATATATAGGGATGTGCAACATTGATTAAAGATGACAACCATATCTTGTATCTTGTGATATACATTGTATCAATAACAAATATACTATTACATAAAGGCCCAGTTGAATTCCAATTTACACTGCTAAGCTGCATCATCATTCATCATCACTCTCCTCTTCCTCTCTCAAATGCTCATATCTGTCCTGGATCCTTCTTCTATTCCCTCTGACCTCCTGTGGAGGATCTTGTATTGTCAGCAAAATTGGTTGACGGCGATGTTGAATTAGGTTAATAGTGATTTGGGGTCTAGCACTGTGACCCCCTGGTGGAAGTAAAATCCAATTGCCACCATACATTACAGATGTGCACAACATCCTATCAATCTCAGAATGAGGAACCCAAGCTATTGTATTGAATTTTGCATGTAAGGCTTTTCGAATAACCCCTGCGCTCTTTGAGCCCACATTACGCATAAGTTCCATATATTGAACATAGTATTGGCAACAAGGAAAATTGTGAAGTCAATTTTTAGCGGGATTATTTTTGGGAGGGAAGAGCCGATCAAACATGAGACTCCAGGCTTCATGTGCAGAGGCGATAAGAGATACACTAGAATGGGATTTTATACTCCATCAAGAGACTGTGGGCGTCCTGGAAGCCTGGGACGCGCACAGTGGTGCTTTTGTCAAGCTCACAAATAAAGTGTTTACAGTGAGTCTCACGTAGTGCCACGGGTGGGCGTCCAGAAAGCCCGCAAAGCACTTGCTTCACCCGCTTTGATCTCTGTTACTTAGAGTAACCCCAAATATACCACAACACTTTACAAAGGGATTCCCACCTGGCGCCAGGGTTGGGCATCTAGGACGCCCACAAAGCGCTTGCTTCACTTGCTTTGATCTCTGTTGCTGTGGTTAAACCATATACCACGATAACACTTTACAAGGGATTCTCACCTGACTCCACGGGTGGGCGTCCTGGACGCCCACAAAGCACTTGCTTTGCCCGCTTCGATCTTTGTTGCTTGGGTTAACCCGTAACCCATAACCCATGTACCACAATAACACTTTACAATTGGATTCTCACGTAGTGCCACGGGGGGGCGTCCGGGAAGCCCAAAAAGCCCTTGCTTCACCTGCTTTGATCAATGTTCCTTGCTAGGCCGGTAAGTACTTTGTTATTATTCAAGTGTCCATCACATGGTACAATAGTCAATGAGACATTACATTGTTCTTGTTGACAATGACAGTGCTTCGCCTCGAGGTATCATGGTGTCAGTCTAATATCCACCTCATGTATGTGGTCAAAGGGGTCGGACTTCGAAACATTGAATAAATTGAGTCCTTGAAACTGCTGCTCCCCCAAACTCACCCATTCCATTTTACCTCATACTGAATACATCGAAAAAACCATGCCCTCCTTCACCATAGCGGGTGCGCTGCTTGCTCTCGCTGACCCCGACAACAATCCTTGGGGCTGGGGTCGTTGGCAAGTGATCACCGGCTACCCCACCGCATCCTGGCTCGTAGAAGATGGCGTTCACAATATTGTCCATTGGAGCGTCCAAACGCATGAAGCGGTTTCATCATTTGTGGCGTCCTTTTTTGCAGCACCGACAAGCAATAAGCTACAAGTCACTCAGCGGAAATCGGACGAACATGTGGAAGGCCGCTCAGCTTGGACGTCCTTTGTCAGCGCAAACTGGAAGTCCGTGTGGAAGGCTCAGGATATCATTGACACTACATTGAAGGAGCAGGGCTGTGGCCCTTACGAGGAAATCCCGCGATGTAAGTCTTCCGAATGTCAAGAGAGTGATATTGATGATTCCACACACTTACACTGAAATCACCCCTTAGCTTCCGACTTTAGAACGAGCTCAGGTTCACAAGGCATATCCATTCCTCGCATATGCACTCTTTGGTGAAGACGGTGCCGCTGATGCCACTGCGACGTTCCTCAAAGACAATGTTCAAGACTTCCTCGAGCGGATCATGGCATGCACGTGGAACCGATACCGGAAAAATTTGAATTGCGAGCGGGTCAAAATGGTGGAACTTCAGGTGACAGTAAACACATCTTGGCTAGGTATGTTTAATGTTGTCGCCATTCAATATGATCACACGTTACCCACTGTTTTATTTCGCATTCTCAAACAGAGTTGACTACAGGTGACACTACACCGACATCAGCTCGCATACGACACTATCTGGCTAGTTGGGACAAATTGATTGTTGAAACGATACGACGATCCAGAATCCGTCAAACAGATGGAAGATCAGCGTCAACAAATTGTGGATATGCTGGGAGCCATGGGCCTGGATAAGAATGGAAACGGCAATAAGATGTGTAAGTGTTGATTTTTTCAAAGTCCTTTTGATAGCATTGAGTTGAGTCGTGGATTTTGATTACAGGTATCCCTAAAATGTTAAGAGATGCATTGGAGAAACTGGCCACCACGGACCAAGTCTCAGCATTGGAACGAGCCATCCACGAGTTTATGAAACACTTTATGGATCTGGAGACGCAAGACTTGCCCGCCCTTGACTTTGAATCAGGAACATCGGTTGCTTGGAAAGAAGGAGTTGAAGAATTCGCGGACAAAACCGAGGACAACCTTTGGTGGATGCTCGGGTTGGAACAATCGCACACTCTCCCACATTTTCAGACCAAGACTGATCCCACCACCACGGTTAAGCCTTGGTCAAATGAAGGGCAGAAATGGCTGGACAAAAATCAAGCAGCGGTCGCACTGACTCCGAAATGGCATCAACTGGTCGGCATTGTGAAGATGATGGACAAAATGCTGAAGGGAGAACCGGTATTGCTGATAGACGAGGTCAGCGTAGGTAAAATGATGCAGGCAATCGGAGTGGTAGCATGCGCTGCCTACTTTCGCAATTTCTATGACACGCATGGCAAGTTTCCTGGGATCTTTGGTAAGTAGTACCGCTCGGGCGTCGCGGACGGTCAAACTGGCTAACAGTGTTCTCGTTCGTTCTTTAGGTCAATACAAGTGTGCCTCAACTGGGGCCAATCTACCTGATTATCCAACGATCATCATTTGCCCCACGAACCTCCACGCTCAGTTAACGAACGAGATTGAGCGGTATTTACGTTACGGAACCTTCGACCTTTTGCCTTACACGGGCAAACTGCAATAACGGGAGCAATGGTGGGAGACCATAGGGACGCAATCCAAAATGTCCCCTGGTCATCGCATCGTACTGGCTCCTCAAACGGTAAGTCTTAATCTCTTTGATATGATTATCTCTCATTAATGATGTAGTATGACTTAGGCATTGCAAAGCAATTCAGACACCATCTGGGTTGCTTTGGACAGCAACCTCGGTGCGCAGCCTCAATTTGCCATTCTGCACCAAAAATGGATCAAAAACATGGTCTACAGCCAACAATAGGGTCTTTTTATTATGGACGAAGCTCACGACGCGCGGAAATACAACAAGCTCTACGTCGCAGTTTGGGCTCTACGTCATCAGGCCAATGTCACTATCGCGCTAACTGCTACACCGGTGCTGACAAGACCATCTGTAAGCCAATGTGAAGAATATTTATTATCAGTGCTAATGAATTTGTATTTTGAATGTAGGATCTATGGCACGTTGGTCGCTTCATGGGACTGTCTGGATTTGAAGGCCCCAATAATAACAACAAATCTAGGACTATGAACAAGGAGATAAACGCATCTCAGCGTAAAGTTTGTAGGTCGAGAAAGCAAGACAACCTTGATGCAACCCTTCTTCGTGGTGTCATGGTTGGTAACAACAAATTTGCTAACGACAACGCGTCTGAATATCGCACATCCATCCTCAGTTGGATGAACGTCATGCGCGACAAATTCGCGGGTTCAGTAATTCGCAGGACTGTGGACTCAAAGGATTTCAGTCAACAGCCAATTTCTGGGTTGTCCCCTCACACTGAGCACCCTCTGCTACTTTCTATGTACAATTGGGAGCGCAAAAACTTGCACAACATCGCAAAGGAGCTTGTGGATGATCATCCAACTGCTGCGTACTACGGCGCTGGAAAGGTGAGCTTCCTATGTGGGAAGGGCGTCCTGGACGCCCCCCACCTCCACAGACCTTACTTTTACTAATCTCACCGCTTTAACAGAATTTTTATAACAAATTTTGCAGAGCTCTTTACATCCAAAGGCGAATGAAGCCAGGAACACAGAGCCATCGGAGAAGCCATTTACATTGGAGGAATGGTGTGATAAGGCAATGGTGACTGTGAAGCTCGATGTGCTCGGACAAGTGATCGACTATCACCTCCAGCAAGACGGACGTCAACTGGTGATGGCAACCGAGGATGGGCGTCATATTCAGCCAGACAATCGGTACGGATCTTTCGAACGCAACCCAGCAGAGTGCGACAAAATTGTAGTGTATTCAGCATTCCCGACATCTAATCACGCAATCTTGGACGTGAGTCATTCATTTACTACACGACGTACACTAACGCTTAAACCGCATTAAAGATTCTTGCCATTTATGGCATTGAAGCTGTAGAATTGAACGGTAGCGTGCCGGTGAAGAAACGTCAAGCAGCCATCGATGCCTTCCGCACATCTAACAAGGAGTCAGGACCTTGTGTGCTTATTCTTTCAGGCGTTGGTATGGTAGGCTTAAACTTGGTGTTCGCTAACGTCCTGATCATTGTGGTGAGTGAAACATACCATGCTGATGTTCGGGACGTTCCACTCAACACTATTTCTTGTTTAGGATACTTTGTGGTCTGATCAGGAGGATGCTCAACTACGGGGCCGTGTTTGGCGTCAACCGCAAACGAAGCAAGTTCACATTTATCGTCTCATTGCCACAGGAACTCCGGATGTATTCCTCAACAATATATCATTTGATAAAGGAGTTATGCACGCCGCCTTTGTTGGCACAGATGTGGTTATTAGTATGTTATTGTTTATTCTGAAATACTTAAAATGAATCATGAGGTATTCTAGAAAATGTGTTTCTAGGGCCAACGGACTGTTAGAAAACGCGAGTCGACAAAGACAAGCGTCGTATGAAGGGAAAGTATGGCGCAGGACACCATACTAACAAAGTGTAGTGGTAGGATGGCCCGTGCGTTTTGATGGGGCAATTTACCCCCTTAGTTATACTTCCGTTCGAGTTTAAAAACCTTCGTAGCAACGATCGCCCACCTCAGAGCTTCGCCCACGAAGTCTGAGGTGAGGATCTTATACCTTCCTTGTTTTTTGTGATATACTTACTCTGTACCTAGCATTTGGTTTATATTAGGTACGCGAATACATTCTCAGAGCTTCGCCCACGAAGTCTGAGCATTTGGTTTATATTAGATCTCTTTGACGGACGACGACGACGCCATTCTCTCCTTGGGCGATGATGACAACACGGATATCCCTGCTACAAGCCGAGGCAAAGGCAAAGCGGTAGCAAAGCCCAAAATCCGCCCAAAATGCATGGACAAAGGGAAAGGAAAGGCCGTCAGCAACGCTCCAGACAATTCCACAACAGGATCATGCAAGCGGAAGCTAAAGGAGACTCAGGCTGACCACGCTGTCGCGCAGAAGAAGGCTCGGAAGCAAGCCCCTTCTACTTCAATGGCATCCGGATCTGGCGCCCCTATGGACCTCGATCCTCCCGAACCCTCAGTCACGACTCTCCCCTCCGTGCAGCAACTAAGGATTGATGATCCGCTGTTTGATCAAGACCCTGAGCAGGAGGAAGAAGCTGCGTTGGCTGCGTTAAAGAATGTGGATTCAGCGTCATCCCCGCTTACACCGTTGCCATCTGCAAGCGACGTAGACGTTGAGGAACATCAGACAACCGTTGAAGCGTCGAAGTCAAAGGAGACAAAGGGTCCCAATAAACGTCGTCGAGGGAAACGCACTCATATTGCATGAAGGACTTTACTGTATTGATAGATATAATGTATATATACACATGCTATAAATGTGACATCAAATGCAAAGGTTAAATCAACCAGAACGAAAATGGGCGTCGCGGACGCCCATGACGGAGAGACCCTGCATCCGTGGGCGGCGGGGAAATGAAATTTATGTGTGGGCCATGTTCAGCTGATGGGAGTCCAGGACGCCCACCAGGGACAGAAGACTACATCCGTCGGCCGCAATGTGACAGAGATCCACGTCCAGCGGACGGGCGTCCTGGACGCCCACTTGGCGTTTGACGACTTTAGATGACGCAGCCCAATATGCAGCAAAGGTCTCTCATGAACACCCACTTTTCTGTATAGCTGCTGTCATGTGAGTCTGGCAGACGGGCGTCCTGGACGCCCTTCGCTTTGCTCTTTCTTTCTTTCCCACTTAACTTTCGTTCAATCAATGACACAATTTTGAACACACATCTACATACATGCAAGTCCAACAAATAGATACAAGTCCAACAAATAAGTCCAACAATGATTTGCTTACAGTAGTTGTGTTGGAAGCTCAGATTTCCAACTCCATTGTGGCATTATCAATCTCATCACAAAACCTGCCACACTTGTGCACCTCTGACAAGCCAAAGTCTATGAGGCTGAGTTGATTCCGTTGACGCCCGCGCACCACATTTCGGGGCTCGACGTCATTGTGGATCACACCACGCTTGTGGATATTGATCAATAT
Source organism: Serpula lacrymans var. lacrymans S7.9 (assembly GCF_000218685.1). Classification (NCBI taxonomy): domain Eukaryota; kingdom Fungi; phylum Basidiomycota; class Agaricomycetes; order Boletales; family Serpulaceae; genus Serpula; species Serpula lacrymans. The sequence continues at coordinate 4,269 of NW_006763290.1, read as the reverse complement.
GTTCATCAGCTGTAGTCTAAGCAATATTGTCTGTGTCAACGTCAACTCATATGTAGAGCAATGATTCTCTTACTTGTCTGCTTTGTGGAGAGTCGAAAATGCCTCCAGCGGATCGCCACAGTGGGACAGCACGAGGATGTAGCTGGATCCCAAACATTCGAACAGACCATAGCATTGAGGGATACTACTTCCCTGCATGTCGAGCAATCTGTCGTATATGTCCTTCTCCACCTTCATCCGCTCTTTGGCCTCCCCACCGCTCATCACCTTGGCCACGACGTCCTTGTTGTCCATCTTTCCTCGGTACACCTTGCAGCCATTACTGTCACTGATGAGCTCCATGAGACAGAGGAGAGCATCACGATAGGTGATCTTCTTCGTCTCCATGTTGGTCAGTTCCTTAAGAGCGAAAGAGCGGCCTGCACGCTGGCCAGTGTACATCACCACAGACGAAGGTTTCACGCGCGGGATAACCATTTGGTAGAACCACTTGAACGCATATTGCATGCCTCCCTGTTGGTCATGCGACTGTCGCGCAGATAAAAGCTTCAGCTTGCATGTCACACTTTGCATGTAAAATAAGCTTACCTGTTCTCCTGATTGTTCACCATCTTGCTTGCTTGTCGGTGGTGGTGGTAGCTCAGCTACATATTGGTCCAACAATGGCGAAGCCAGATACGGCAAAACAAGGGGATAATGGGGCCCTGCGTACCCAGTGGGATACCGACTGAGCATGGCGTGGGTTACGTACACAACGAGACGAACCCAGTTCGTCCGCCTTGTTTCCAAGTCAGGTGGGTTCCAATCATATATGGCAGATATGAAGTAAGTATTGCCCTCTCTATAGGCAAAAAGATATTCGGTGGAGGTTGAGATTATTTGATGTTGCAACCGCCTGGTATTTGATTGGTTCCACACCTCAATTCACAAAATATCAATGTTTGCTGCTCAACTAGCATGAACAATCACTTTACCTGGGCAATTAGGGCTTGAGCCTTCACCTTCCAGTCACGCTCACCACTGTTCTCAGCTGACCGATTGGGCGTGTAAGTACGGTCTGCCACCCCTTGGCAGAGTCTCCCAAGAGTACTTCCCTGAAACGATTTGCATGCCTTGTTTGTCTTCAACTCCACCGCCAATACTGGCGACAGGGCGGGTGAACTCTGTGGGCCATGGGGGAGGGTTAGCAAGATGTCCGGTCGCCCTGCTCTACCGCTTTGGGTGTTGGTGAACCGTAATAAATGATGTCCCGGCCGCACCACTACCGGACTGCCATCAATAATTGTCCAATACAAGCTCTCCGCAACGTTTCCCAGCTTCATGAACTGGCATTGGGTGAGATATTCGTATATATCATTTTCCGTATTGATTGTAGTAAAGCTAAACCCAGGCCTGAACCAGTTTGTGTAAACAGGCACAACACTCGGAGGGGGGCCGTAAGAAGTCAGATAGTGGTGAACATCGACGTTGTCGTAGACACGACTATTGTGAGCGGGATGTTGGAGCCGGAAATGGAGAGGATCGAAGGGTTGGAATTCATGAAGAGATGCCAGACAGTGCACCTCATCGAATGTGATGGCGTGCATGGCGGAGTTCGTCAGGTTACCGTCAGGAGGAGAGCCAGGGCGGTCGTTGACCAGTAAAGTTAAGTATGTGGAGTCGGGAGCGCATAACTGCAAAGGATCTACTAATACTGAAGTATCTGCCATTGATGTTACTGGGAAGGTAGAAGGTGATTTCACAAACTAGAGGTGAGCACTGCGAAAAACCTGAGATTATGAACCATGAGAATGTCCCGCAAACTCGGTCATTTCCGGCACATTTCAATCGAATCTTGCTCTGGATGTTCGGTTCTGGAAATCTACACAAAATCTGTAGGTTTCCTGCACATTTCAACTAGATACTCAAGAAGGACTTGGTCGCTTTCTAGAGTCCTTTGAGTTCGCATCAACATGATTGATTATTTCAGTATTTTAGTTAGCTTGTAAATAGAATAACTATGTTGGTCTCGAAAATAAACTAAATTATTATTCTTCATATTACACCACCAACTCAAAAATGACTTCCCTTACTCAAGACGAATTCGAACAATCTGAAATATCCATGTTGGCATATTATATACATTACAATAGATTCTTCATTCTTGCAGTCACTTTCATTCAACTATTCCGACATTCTGATAGATTACATAAGTTTCCTAATTAGGATACAGAAAAGCGCACTCATCCTACCTTAGACAGTCATTTACCAGAAAGACTGAGGTACAGTAAACACTATTATTGCAGTTAAAACTCATACTTACACATTCCTTTAGAGTCTTTTACTTTACAGGTACATTTGATTAATATATCAGTCATTTACCAGAAAGACTGAGAGTCTTTTACTTTACAGTTCTAGTCATCACATCAGGTTATGAGCCCTGGTGACATGTCTTTCACCAGCAATGCTTCGGGTGCTACTTTTCAAGTACCTAAACTAGCAAAGGATGGTTCGAACTGGATCACATACAAGACAAGAGTCACTACTGCTGTCGGAGCAAGAGAACTGTCTAGATTCCTACTAGGATCTGCCTGGAAGCCACCTGTCAAAAATTACAAGCATGACTCGGCAGGTGTAACTAAACTAGATGATGGAACAGTAATAACTGAAAAACAAATAGAGGAGTATGAGGCTAAAGTGGACAAATATACCCAAAAGGAGTGCCTCGTCACACAACAGCTATACTCGACCATACACGATGAGACATTAATCCAGATACAGGACAAAAGCTCGGCAGCCACTATATGGGCTACTATAACCATAATGCACGAAGGCAAATCAGAGATGATGCAGGTTGATGTCCGACGCAGGCTACAGGACCTCAGATGTCCTGAAAACGGCAATGTCAGGCCTCATCTTGGTGACTTGCTAAGACTAAAGGAAGAGTTAGCAAGCATGGGTGCCTCGGTAGACGAAAAGGATTTCTCGGCAATGATCCTATCATCACTGCCAGCCTCATATTGTCCTCTGCTGTCATTAATAACTGCAGCTGCCCACATTTCTAAACAACCACTATCCTCGGCAGACCTCATTATCCATATCACCGAAGAAGCTGACCATCGTAGCATTGCTACAAAGTCAAAAACCGAATCAGCCCTGGCTGCAAAATTGTACTCCAAAATGACACGACAAGAGCGGCATCAGCATTTTAAATGCTCGAACCCAAAATGTCCTGTGAAAACTGGTCATACAAATGAGTACTGCTATGCACCCGGAAGAGGAAAAGAAGGACAACGTCCACAAACCCGTAAAGCCAATCCCAAAACGGCTGATACAAACCAGCAAACACCCACAGCTAATGTGGCTGCTGCAACAAATACTACTAGCGACGAAGTCTATGCTTTTGTGGCAACATGTGCTCGAGCATCTTCATTGAGCACATCCTATAATGCCCTGGTTGATTGCGGAGCGAGCAACAACTATTGTCCTGACAAGGCCCTCTTCAAAAGTGTAGAGGCAATTGACCCCATTCCAATCCTGCTGGCTGATGGACGAACAATGTATGCCCAAGGCAAGGGCACTGTATCAATCAATCTACCAAACGGAACGAGTGTCTCTCGGGTGCAACTACGAGAAACACTATACTGTCCCGACATGGCACAGATTCTAATATCAGCCAGCCGCATGGACAGTGCAGGATATGCCATACACGTAGAAAATGGTGTATGCCTCATAAAAATGCCCCTACCACAACGCAAGGTCATAGCCATGATACCGCAATCTGAAAGCCTCTATCAACTCACAAAAACAGAGAAATGGGGCACGCACCGGGCCAACGTAGCAAAGCTGAAACTGGACGTAAACAAACTCCATAGAAAAATGGGTCACATAGGACACAAAGCTATACTCGTGCTACATCATATGGAGAACACCTCCATTCAGGTTAAGTTAGGTTAAGGTTAAGGTTAAGGTTAAGGTTAGGTTAAGGTTAAAGTTAGGTTAAGGTTAAGGTTAAGGTTAAGGTTAAGTTAAGGTTAAGGTTAAGTTATAAGTATAAGGTTAAGGTTAAGTTAAGGTTAAGGTTAGGTTAAGGTTAAGGTTAAGGTTAAGGTTAAGGTTAAAGTTAAGGTTAAGGTTAGGTTAAGGTTAAGGTTAAGGTTAAGTTAAGGTTAAAGGTTAAGGTTAAGGTTAAGGTTAAGGTTAGGTTAAGGTTAAGGTTAAGGTTAGGTTAAGGTTAAGGTTAAGGTTAAGGTTAAGGTTAAGGTTAAGGTTAAGGTTAAGGTTAGTATC